>NW_016108213.1:134813-151473 GCF_001604975.1 Cebus imitator | reverse complement strand
TAGGAACACTTTTACACTGTTGGTGGGAGTGTAAATTAGTTCAACCATTGTGGAAGACAGTGTGGCGATTCCTCAAGGACCTAGAAATAGAAATTCCATTTGACCCAGCAATCCCAGTACTGGATATATATCGAAAGGATTATAAATCGTTCTACTATAAGGACACATGCACACGAATGTTCATTGCAGCACTGTTTACAATAGCAAAGACGTGGAACCAACCCAAATGCCCATAGATGATAGACTGGACAGGGAAAATGTGGCACATATACACCATGGAATATTATGCTGCCATCAAAATCGATGAGTTTGTGTCCTTTGTAGGGACATAGATGATCCTGGAAACCATCATTGTCAGCATACTGACAGAAGAGCAGAAGATCAAACACTGCATGTTCTCACTCATAGGCAGGTGTTGAACAATGAGAACACATGGACACAGGGAGGGGAGCACTGCACTCTTGTGTCAGTTGGGGGAAAATATGGGAGGGATGGTGGGGTTGGAGAGTTGGGGAAAAATAGCAAGGGGAGAGATGCCAGATGTAGGAGAGGGGGAGGAAGGCAGCAAATCCCACTGCCACATGTGCACCTATGCAACAATCTTGCATATTCTTCACATGTACCCCAAAACCTAAAATGCAATAAAATAAATAAGTGGGAAAAAAAATAAAAAAGGAATGAGCAAAGTCTCCAAGAAATATGGGACTATGTGAAAAGACCTAATCTACATTTGATAGGTGTACCTGAATGTGACAAAGAGAATCAATCCAAGCCACAAAACATGCTTCACGATATTATTCAGGAAAACTTTCCCAACCTAGCAAGGCAGAACAATATTCAACTCCAGGTAATACAGAGAACACCACAAAGATATTCCTCAAGAAGACCAACCTCAAGGCACTTAATTGCCAGATTCACCAGCATTGAAATGAAAGAGAAAATACTGAGGGCAGCCAGAGAGAAAGGTCAGGTTACCCATAAAGGGAAGCCTATCAGACTCAACAGCAGATCTCTCAGCAGAAACCCTATAAGCCAGAAGAGAGTGGAGGTCAATATTCAACATCCTTAAATAAAAGAACTTTCAACCCAGAATTTTACATCCAGCCAAACTAAGCTTCATAAGCGAAGGAAAAATAAAATCTTTTGTGAACAAGCAAGCACTCAGAGATTTCATCACCACCAGGCCTGCTTTACAAGAGCTTCTGAAAGAACCACTACAAATAGAAAGGAACAACCAGTATCAGCCTTTCTAAAAAATACCAAAAAATAAAGAACATCAACGTAATTAAGAACTTACATCAACTAATGGGCAACAGCCAGCTAACATTAAATGGCAGTATCAAACTCACATATATTATTATTAATTCTAAATTTAAATTGACTAAATCCCCCAATCCAAAGACACAGACAGGCAAGAAAAGCCAAGACCCATTGGTATGCTACATCCAGACACATCTCACATGCAAGGATACACAAAGACTCAAAACAAAGAGATGGAGAAAGATTAACCAACCAAATGGAGAGCAAAAAAAATAAATAAATAAGTAGAAAGCAGGAGTTGCAATTTTTGCTGATAAAATAGACTTTAAAGAAACAAAGATCAAAAGAAGCAAAGAAGGATATTACATAATGATAAAAGGATCAATGTAACAAGAAGAGCTAAAGATCCTAAATATATACGCCCTCAATACAGGAATACCCAAATATATAAGACTTATAAAGAGACTTAAGACTCCCACACAATAATAGTGGGAGACTTCAACATCAATATTAGACAGATCAATGAGACAGAAAGTTAACAATGATATCCAGGACTTGAACTCAGATCCGGAACAAGTAGACTTAATTAACATTTACAGAACTCTCCACTTTAAATACACAAAATATACACTCTTATCAGTACCACATCACACCTATTTACAGGTTTAAATGAAATATTGGTTGGCTGCTTGTTAGTTATTTTCTTCCCTCATTTTTTTTTCATGTCTCTATTATTAAACACAATTGTAGGCATACCCATTTTTAGACTGCATTCTAGCCTGGGCAATAAAGCAACACCTCTGTTCTCTCTCCCTCTTCCTCTTCCTTCCTCTCCTTTTTTTTTTCTCTTTCTTTCTTTCTTCTTCTTTAAAAAAGAAAAAAAGAAAAAGCTTTAACTCTGTAGATGACTTTGTTCAGCATAAATATTTTAACAGTATTAATTTGTAGAATCCACGGACACAAAATATAGTTCCCATTTTGTATTCTTCAATTTCTTTCATCAACATTTTATAGTTTACAGTATGCAGGTCTTTAATTTTCTTGGTTAAACTCATTCTATTTAATGAATTAAATATTTCTTTCTATTTGATGATATTGTAAATGAAATTGTTTTATTTCTTTTTCATATATTCTGTTATTACTCTAAGAAAATGCAACTGATTTTCATGTTAATATTGTATCCTACAACTTTACTGAACTAGCTCTTTAGCTATATCAGGGTTTCATTGTTGTCGTTGGTAAAATAGTGGATATTCTTAACCCTGGTTACACTTTAAATTGATAGTTGCTATTATTATTTCATAATTTTTAAAATTATGGCCAGATGGATTTCTAATGTCCTAAATTCAGTGAAATTTAAATATTCCCATTTAAAGTGGTTTTGTGGGTTTTGTCTGGGTCCAGGGATGGGGGGCATCCCAGGAGCCGTGAGATTCAGGAAGGGGAGGAAGAAGCATTCACGGAGGAGGCTTATCAGGAGAAGTAGAGAGGGGCTCTGAAGGCTGTAGGATGTAGAAGGGGCTCTGTCGAAGACCCAGTGGAGAGAAAGAATGAGGCAGAAAAGGGGCGAATGGTGGGAGTGGGCAACAGGACTGTCTCCCGGCACTGGGCAGGGGGCAGGAAACTTTGCAAAATCTCCAGGCCCCAGGGAAGAGTGTGGGCAGAATGGGAGGGAGTGGAGAGGACCAGGCGCGCCCCAAGGTCTATTTGTAGAAAGGGACATTTCCCAGTTCCTTCACCTCTTCCCAACGTTCTGTGGGCACGGCCCCCAGGGTCAGGGCAGGGGAGGAGGCGGCTCCCGGTGGGCTCAGACAGCTTAGAGGAGCACACTCGCTTCGCAGGGACGGGGTGACAGCAGAAGCAAGCGACGGCTTCGGATCCCGCAGGCCCCGTGTGTAGGCGTGGGGGTCGCCGGTGGGGCCGAGCTTACGGGGCCCAGTGAGTGGGCTTGTAGGTGGCCCGGGAGGAATCCACCTGCCCATGCAGTGACCTTCTGGAAGACCAATGTGAACAGTACCGTGGACACGCCCTTCCGAGCTGGAACATTTTTGAGGCTGGAATTGAAGCTCAGGCAGACAAGCGGCGGGAAGAAAGACTGGAAGAAACTCCCAGGGTAAAGTCCAGCCCAAGGGGAGGAAGCGGAAATGCTCGGCCTGCGTCAAACAGGGCTCTGAGGAGAAGGTTCCGGGCTGGATGCTCACTGCCCTATAGAGACGCAGGCTTGGTGGGGGCCTGAGGAGCACCAGGAGACCCAGGACAGCCGGGCAGAGCGGGCGGTGAGAACCCACAGCTACTGCTTCCCTGCACAGTTCGCCTTCTCGAAGGCACGGGCCCCAGCTGAGCCCAGCAGTGAATTTCATGGTGCCTCCTGGACCACGGCTGGGGGTGACCAGTAGAAGATCCCACCTCCCAGGGAGAGGACGCCACTATATCCCCAGGGAATAAAAATGCTAGCCCAACCAAAAATAAATAAATAAATAAAAATAAAATAATTTTGTTTTGTCTTTGAAAATAATGTGTATCTTCTGTTTACTGGTCAACATGCTGCCCATTAATCTACATGCCTAGTCAAACGTTTTAATAAAGTTATTTAACACTATAATCCTTTATTATAAAACAAAACAGCAAATTTTACAATGGTATTGATGTCATCTAATATGATTGAAAATATGTCAATTTGTCATTGCCAGTGAATCTTCATGTTATTTATTTTAAACTGTTAGAAAATCTGTCTACCAATGTCTAATGTCTTAGAATCTTGCCTTGCATATTGTCTGTGCTATGTACTACTACTCTAATTCATCAAATTATCTTTTTATGCCATTCTTAAAATACAGTATTATTGGCTGTGTACAGTGGCTCATGCCTGTAATCCCGGCACTTTGAGAGGTAGAGCCAGTCAGATCACTTGAAGTGAGGAGGTCGAGACCAGCCTGGCCAACATGGTGAAACCCTGTCTCTACAAAAAATACAAAAATTAGCCAGGCATGGTGGCGGGTGCCTTTAATCCCAACTTCTAGGGAGGCTGAGGCAGGAGAATTGCTTGAACCAGGGAGGCAGAGGTTGCAGTGAGCCAAGATCGCTGCTACTGCATTCCAGCCTGGGCAACAGAGTGAGACTCCAACTCAAAAAAATATATTTTTATTAAAATTATTTTACTGCTTAAATATTTTTGAAAATTATGAGGTCCATTCAGTCTGCCCTCTTGATAAAAGCCAGATTTTTTTCTCTTTATTAATATGTTAGACAGTACAAATGCAGTTTTATTACATGGATATGTCGCATAGTGATGAAGTGTGGGCTTTTGGTGTAACAGTCATCTGAACAGTCTTCATTGTCCCAGTTGGGTATTTTCTTATTCCTAAACTCTCTACCACTTCCTATGTTTCTGAGTCTCCAGTGTCAATTTTTCCAGTCTCTATATCTAAGTGTATGTATTATTGAGCTCCCATATATAAGTGAGAAAATGTGGTATTTGATTTTCTGTTTCTGAGTTATTTCACTTACAGTAATGACCTCCAGTTCCATTTATATTGCTGCAAAAGATTTTATTTTATTCCTTTTTATGGCTGAGTAGTATTCCATGGTATAAATGTATAGCACATTTTCTTTATTCAATCATTGATTAATAAATTTAAATTGACTCCATATCTTTGCTATTGTGATTAATGCTGCAATAAATATATGAGTGTGGGTATCTTCTTTATGTAAAAAAAATACCCAGTGGTTGGAAGGCTGAATCAAATGGAAGTTGTATTTTTATTTTTCTGAGAAATCTTCATACTATTTTCCATAGAGATAGAAATTTACATTCCCACATACAATGTATAAGTTTTCTTTTTTCTCTATATCCTTGCCAATATCTGTCATTTTTCTTTTTTTTATTGATTAGCCTTTATGAATGGTGTAAAATGGTATTCCATTGTGGTTTTTAATTGGTATTTCTCTGATCATCGGCAATGTTGAGCACTTTTTACATGCTTATTGGTCATCATTGTCTTTTTTTTATTTTAAATATCTGTTCCCATTATTTTCCTGCTTTTCGATAATGTTACTTGTTTTATTCTTGTTGAGCTGTTTGATTTCCTTATACATTCCAGACATTAGATCTTTGTCACATGCATAGTTTGCAGACATTTTTGTATGCCATAAGTTTTCTGCTCACTTGTTAATAAAAGCTTCTTTTCAGGAGCTTTTTAGTTTAATTAAGTTTCATTTGTCTATTTTTGTTATGGTTGCTTTGGCTTTTAAGATCTTAGTCATAAATTATTTGTCCAGGCCAATGTCTAGAACAGTTTATCATGATTGCTTCTAGAAATTTTATCATTTCAGGTCTTACATTTTAGTAGTTTGATATATATTGAGTTGATTTTTGTATATGGTGAGAGTTTGGGTTTCCATTTTATCCTTCTGCATATGGCAATATAATTTTTCCAGCACAATATGTTAAATAGAACATCATTTCCCCAGTGTATGTTTTTGTTGACCTTGTAAAGGATCAGTTGTGTGTAGGTATGTGGCTTTATTTTTAGGGTCTCTATATGTCTGTTTATATCACTGCCATGCTGTTTTGGTTATTAAAGCCTTCTAGAATAATTTTAGGGAAGATAATGTAATATCTCCAACTTTGTTGTCTTTGGTTAAGTTTGCTTTGGCTATTCAGGCTTTCTATGGTTCCATATGGATTTAAACTTTTTTCTAATTCTATAAAAGCTAACACTGGCATTTTGATAGGAATTGTGTTTAATATGTAGATTGTTTGGGGGACTTTAGTCATTTTAATGACAATAATTCTTTCCATCCATGAACATGGAATGTTTTTCTCATTTGTATCATATACAATTTGTTTCATCAGTGTTTTGTAGTTTTCCTTGTAGAGATCTTTCACCTATTTGATTAATTGTATTTCTAGTTATTTTACTTTTTTTGTAACTATTGTAAAAATATTGACTTTTTAATTAGGTCTTCAGCTTGATCATTATTAAATGTATAAAAATGCTACTAATTTTTGTACATTGATTTTTGTATCCTGAAACATTATTAAATTCATTTATAAAGTCTAAAGTTTTTGGTGGTCTTTAGCTTTTTCTATATAAAATATCATGTCATCATCAAAGAGGGACAGTTTGACTTTCTAATTAAAACCATATGGATGGTCCCACTGAGATCAACAGACAGAATCTGGGAGAGGGCACAGGTGATGGTATTACTTTAAAGTGTTCATGTGATTGTGGTTGGGAACTGAGGCTGAGAGCCACTTAGCAAAGCATTGCAATATAAATTAAAAATTTATATGTACATATAAATAATCTCTGATTCCAGGCCTCTCTCTTAGTAATGTGATTCTGTGGGTTTGGAAGGGGTCCATGAATTGGCTTCTTTACAGTCTTCTCTTAATGTTGATGATTCTTCCGCTACATCTGTTGTAGTAGTACTCAGCTAGAGAAAGTAGGTGCAGCACTCAGTTTCTGACACCTAACACTCTTATCACAACACAGATACTTTTGGCCCAGAATGGAAACCACCAATCACCATATACAAACATGTTATTCTCTGCTGCCTCTTTAAAGTTTACTGAGCCTAGAGAAGGCATCAATGTTTGAGTAAGTCTGCATTTGAAAAACATGTATGCATGAGTTAATACGATGTTTATTGATTGTGTGCCCTGTGTTCAGAAGTCTGTTACAAAGCACTGTGCTGAAAACATCATCTCATGGGAGTTAATTCTCATAGCACCCTGGGAGTTGGGTGCTAAGTGTACTGTAATTCCTATGATTTAAATGAAGGGCCCAGCATTTCTATTTTTTCTTTTATTTTAAATATTATTTATGTTAAAAAGAAAATGTGTAGAATAAAAGCTATATAGACAGATGAGAGCGATACAGAAAGAAAGGGTGAACTGTTCAGAAGGATTTTTTGGTATTTAGATTGACTTTCTTGTGTCTTATAGAGCAACTACTGGATCAGCAGAAGTTAAAAAAAAATATATATATATATAGGTCCCTAGGTGTGATGTCTCTAAAAGCACTGGCTTCAGTGCAAAATAAATTGTGGCCCACAAATACATAATTATTTGCTACCATTTATCTGCTTTTTATTTTCAGGAAATTGTGGGCACCAGCTCAAGAAAGGCAGCAGGAGCCACCACTCAAATTTCTGATCTCCTTTAATTAGTTCTGAGAGAGGAGATTCTCGGATGGGACCATACCTAGATGAGGCCTTAGAAGTGGGTGGATCTGGGCAGGGCTGGGACCCCATGTGTCTGATGTCTATACTGGTGGAGTATTTACAGTTCTGTCTTTCCTAAGCCTGCCCAACAGAAACTTGACTCTTAGAGTTTGTATAATTTTAATCTATTTTAGTCATTTCTCTGTCAATTTTTATAAGACACAGTAACAAGGAATTTAATCAAAACCCTTAGGGTATTTTAGAAAAATATATGAGAAGCTAAAAAAATATATTTTTATTAAGGTAAGATAAATAAGAATAATCACAACAATAGCAATGCTAATATACACAAATAACCCTTCAGGTGGTGTCATTGGAACTCACAACAGCATAAGGGAAGTGGGACAAATGCAGCCAAAGTCCCCTGTACACCTCCCTTCTCTCGCCTGACCACAGAATGTTGAATTCAATCATTTAGCCATTTGCTGTGGAATGAAAGTATCTCGACAATAGAATGTTTCATCTGTTTTTCTTTGTGTGTGTAAGATGGAGGCTCACTCTGTCACCTAAGCTTGAGTGCAGTGACACAATCTTGGCTCACTGCAACCTCTGCCTCCCAAGTTCATGTGATTCTCCTGCCTCAGCCTCCCAAGTAATTGGGACTACAGGCACTTTCCACTGCACCTGACTAATTTTTTGTAGTTTGAGTCGAGACTCAACTACAAAGTTTTCACCGTGTTAGCCAGGATGGTCTCAATCTCCTGATCATGTGATCCACCCAACTCCACCTCCCAAAGTGCTGGAATTACAGGCATGAGTCACTGCATTTGTCCTCATTTGTTTTTCTACTGGTCATATAATATAGTTTATATGTCTCCTCCAAATCTTATAATAAATTTTAATCCCTAGTGTTACAGGTGGAGCCTGGTGGGATGTGGTTGAATCATGGGGATGGATTCCTCACAGCTCTGTGCTGTTCTTGTCATAGTTAGTACTCATGAGATCTGGTGGTTTAAAAGTGAGGCGAATTCCTCACCCATCCTTTCTGTTTCCACTCCCAGCATGTGAGATGTCTGCTCCTCTTTCATCTTTCACCACGATTTTAATCTTCTTTATATGTTAATGTTATTACAAAATTTCACTCAATTTTCTTATAAAATTACCTAACAAAATTTTGTCATTGTATCATAAATATGATAAATATGATATTATGACATCACAATATATTGCATCATAAGTTGTATATATTATGACATCACAATATATTATATTATAGTATGTTTTATGATGTCACAATATATGATGATGTCATAATTTGTATGTATTATGACATCAAAATATATTTTGACGTCATAACTTATACGTATTAATGATCACAATATATTATGGCATAATAACTAGTGTGTTATGACATCAAAATCTATTATGAAATCATAATTAGTATGCACTATTGCATCACAATACATTATGACATCATAATGTGTATGCATTATAACATCACGAGTTCATAATTTGCATGTATTATGATAAATTTATATTATATAATTTGTATGTAATATGATGTATTACAAATTCTTATGTAATTTGTCTGTATTATGTGCATGCTAGATGGCTCTGGATGTCTTGGGCTCTGGGGGCAGGGTGGGGGTGGGAGGGGACACACATGTTGCAGATGTGGAGCTTGGGGCACAGGGCCCTGGGGTTCCAGGAGCAGAGAGGAGGCCATGACTGGCCTGTGGGGACTTTGATGTTAGCACTGGGTGAGGTGGCTACTGCAGGTTGAGCACAGCACTTGGTGGGGACTCAGGTGGCTGCCGTTGGGCAGATGGACAGAGGTGTTAAGGCACCAGGAGACAAACGCTACAGCCTGGCAGGAAGGGAGGGTGGCTGCGGGGGCTGTAAAAGGGGTGCTAACAACATTTTGGGGGATGGGCTGTGGGTGTGAGAGAGCAAACAGAGGGACAATGCCCAGGCATTCTGGCCTGGAACAGAGGCAGGTGGACTCTGCCCAGCTGTGGAGGGGGCTATCAGGGAGGTGGGGTTTCTGGTTTCAAAAGAGCCCAGATATGCACTTATGCAGATGAGGGTCCTCATGGGACGGGCATGGAAGGGGCAGCTACAACCTGGGGACCAATGGTGGTGGGCTGAGCCCCTGGGACCTCTGGGGTGAGCAGGCAAAAAAGTGTGAAGAAACCATCCAGGGAGACAGAGGCAGAGGGAAAAAGAGGATAGTAGACCACAGGAGAGGGGCAGACCCAGGAAGAGAATACAAATTTCCACTCACCTGCCGTAATGAACTCTGCCCCTGCCCACACACCCTAGTGCCCTTGCCCTGAGTCTCTGCTTGCCTCTGCCTACCTGGCTGTCCCAGGCAGCTGTGGGCTCAAGCTCTGGGGGTAACTGAAGGACCACTTTTAGAAGGAACAGTCTAGAAGTGGGTGGCGCTGAGTCACTGTCATCTCCCAGTCCTGGGAACAGCCTCTGCCACAGCCCATTAAGCTGCCTTCATCACCCAACGTCTCCTTCCCTTATCCCTGGAGGCCTGGAGGACAGCTCAGAGCTGAGACGTGCCTCTTCCCAGTGTCTCTCTACACAGCTGCCGCCTGTGCCTCAGCATCCGCCTCTGAGAGGTGGGCCTGTTGCTGTACATGAATGGCAAGGAGATCACTGCTGAGAAGGCGCTGCTCCTTCCTTTTTCCTGGGTCCCTTGTGCCTCTCTCTTAAGGGTATGTCAATTCAGTCTACCTGTGAGTCCAGACAAGAAGGCAGCCACACCCCAACACCCAAAAAGAAGAAAAACTAGTTGGGCTGTAAGAGGGGGGATGGTGATAGCCTGAGTCACCAGAACAAAAAGAGCTGAGGCCTCTGGGAGGCCATCCTCACTGGTGCCCCCTGGGCCCTGGAGCTCTTCAGAGGGTGGCTTAGGGGCTCAGAGGCTTGGGGATGAAGGCTTCTCAGTGCTTCTGAGGTCCCCAGCTATGCAAGAGGCGGGGTTTCCCTTCCTGTTAACCTGCTCGCAATGCCTGTCCTGGGTTATTCACTTAGCTGGGTCTCTTTCCCGATAGGCTTTCCCGGTGTGCCTCCCTAGGGGAGTGGGGCTCCCCTGGAGACTCCATTATTCTTTGAAGTTTTCAGGCTAGAATGAAACACCCCAACATCTCAGCAAAAGCAGCCCCTTGGGGGAAGTGGAGGCAATGGAAGGGGACACATAGCACAGCTCAGAGCATGACTGGGCAGGGACATCATGTTGAAGCCCTTGGGAGCCTCATTCAGCCCAGGCAGAAGTCCTTGAAAGGCTGACACTCTCCCTACACAGGAGAGAATACTGAGGCTGGGGGTGGGCAGGGAGACCTTGAATTGGGTGTCTGGTCAGATGGGCCCCTGCTCCTCACCTCAGCTGTGGCCTTCATGTGCACTTCCACCAACAGAGACCCCTTACTGGACTTGGCCCCAGTGGATGGACCAGAAATTGCCAGCCATGGGGGCCACCCAAACCAATATTCACTGCCTGCTTTCTGGCAACCTGACGCTCTCCACCTCCTGGATGAAGAACCACAAGAGCTCTAAGGAGAACATCACATCAGGACATTGAGGTGAGCCTGGAAATTGGTGGGAGTGTGGCCTGGGTGTGAAAGGTGGGACCTGTCTTTGGCTTACCCGCCCTTGCACCTAAAGCTGTGGCACCAACAGTAGAGCCTGGCCATGGATTGTGGTGTGCTCAGACTGCTGTCACTTCATCTCTGTGATGGAGAACAGTGCAGCAGCTTTCAGCA
Organism: Cebus imitator; assembly: GCF_001604975.1. Lineage (NCBI taxonomy): Eukaryota > Metazoa > Chordata > Mammalia > Primates > Cebidae > Cebus > Cebus imitator. The sequence continues at coordinate 140,272 of NW_016108213.1, read as the reverse complement.
GACATGCACACTGGACAGCTGAGTGAGTGCTGTTGCCTGTGGGAAGGGGGCGGGAAGGTGGGCAGCCTCTGAGCTCCCATCTGTTCTCTTAATGTGCTCTCCTCACCATCCCATTCTACCTGCAGGGCTTCTGGCCAACCAGATGCAGCCAGGCGAAATTCCACTGCTAAGTGTAAAGCAACTTTGTATATGGAGGTGAACAGCAGCAAGGTGGTGTCAATTGCATACCCTATGCCACTGTGTTCAAGGGAGATGCTGCTGCTGGTCAGGAGCATGGGATGGCAGGCCTGGGGCTCCACTTTACTAAGCTCTACCATTATTATAGAAAGTTTAGAGTAGTCTATGTAAGACAGAATAGTGTCATCAGCCAGGATACAAAATTTTCTATAGCGAGCATTTCTCCTGGATATGAGCTTGGTGGTGGTTCATTTAGCAACTGTCTAAAATCAGAGGTAGTTTTTTTGTAAAGTAAGATTACATGAGTCAATTGATAAAAGTGGGAATCACGCCTGTGAGTATTGTCCCTCATAATTCATTCAAAAACATTTGCTTCTGTCTTTGCAACTTTATGCTCTCTGAATTCTCACACCAAGTAAAAACCTCCTTGATGAGCTTATAAGCAATTTTGCATATTTAACAATTTGGATTTTATCTTAAGATCTATTGGAAAAAAATCTATTTGATTTATAGTAGATGTAAAATAGAAAAATTAAGATGGGCTATTCTGGACATGTATAATTAGTTTCTTTTATACTAAAGAGTTTTCTACCAACCTGTGATTATTACACTAAAAATAATGATAACGTATATTTTATTTTATCATGTGGAGTTTAAAGGGGTACACTGGATAATGAAATAATATTAACTAGCTAAACATTGATGCCTATTTTGTCAGTTTTTAAAAAAATTATTTTAACAAAGTTTTTATTTTTACTGTAAAATTGCACTTAATTAGATCCACTCGTAAATATTTCTTTTTCATACCTATATAAATGGAATTGTTTTCTTAATTTTACTTTAAGTTTGATCATTGTTAGTACATAAAAGTACTACCAAAATTTGTATATTGATTTTGTATCTTGTGACTTTGCTGAACTCATTTATTGGTTTTTCTGAGTTTTAATGAATTTCTTATAAACTTATATTCAAGTTTACATCATCTGCAGTGATAGACAATTTCAACCTCTTATTTTCCCACATGAATGATTTGTTTATTTTCTTATGTAATTTCTTTGGATGTTAACATTTTTGTCTTGTTCTAAAATATCAAGACACAACAACCAGTATTTTATTGTTATGGGGTTAGTCATAAGATTTTCATTGATGCCCTTTAGCAGATCTAGAAAGTCTGCTTATAGTCCTCCTTTCCAGGGAGATTAATCATGAATGAATATTGAATTGGTCAAATGCACTCTGTGTCTGTTGAAGGGATCTTTCTGTTACCTTCCTTTATCCTATTTCTTTGTGTAAGACATTGATTGATTATTGGAGAGGTCAATATTGCATTTGTGAAATAGTTCCATTTGTTCATGGTGTACAATCATTTTGACATGTTCTTCATTCATTTCACTCTTTTTTTGAGAATTTCTATGTGTGTATTCATCGAAATTTTATTCATATCCATATTTATTTGTGATGCTTTTGTCTGGCTTTTATATCAGAGTAATACTGGCCTCATAGAACAAATTGGAAAGTGCTCCCAATAACTATCTTCTATTTCCTGAAAGGGATTGTGAAGAGTTGGCATGAATTCTTCACTAAATGTTTAGTAGAATTTACCAGTTAAGTCACATGATTCTGGGCTTCTCTTTTGTAAAAAAAAAAATTTAATTAATTGAACCTCTTTATTTGTTGTATGTGTATTCATATATTTGGTTCCTTCTTGTATTTACCTTAATAATTGGTGCCCAGTGAGGTATTTATATTTCATTTGTAGTATTTCATGTTTTTAAACGTTGACATAGAAAATTCAAGAAGTTTAATGTGGAGAATGTTTAATATAAGAGAATGAGGCTTTGGTGTTATCTATGAATGACTTGAGGTTTTCTCTGTTGTAAAGAATGATATGACCATTCCTGCCATAGTTAATATTTATTGTGTGAGTCAAATAAGAAGGCAGAAGGAAATGAACATCCATCATTTAATCACAAATCAATGTATTCATTGAAGCCTTTGAAAAGAATTGTCAAAAATTTCCAGGAATCACCAAAAATTTCCAATAATTCCTTTCCTGGAATCACCGTTAGAGAGAAACTGGCTAAACAAACAGGCATTCTAGAGTCCAAAATTTAAATTTTATTTCAGAACCAAAGACCTCAGTTTCCAGGCCACAGCACAAGGGGGCTTGAGAATTACCTGGCACCAGGTTCAAGACCGTGACCTCATGTGACTGTTTGGCTGGAACAAAACATGTGCCCCTCCCCAGGCAGGCCTCATCCTCTTCCTGTCTCCCATTCTTTGACCAGAATAAAAAAGCTGTTATTTTTACCAGCTTTTTTTCCACTTCCCACATCCTATGATTTTTTGGATCCCTCTGCAGGCTGCAGGATGCTCAGCCCACATTGGCCATGCAGATGGGAGAGATCTCTCAACCTCTTCTGGTACTTAGGAGTCATATGTCAATGGTACCAACTCTAGGATAAAACGTTCTCCCACACACAGACTTGTTTCTGGCCTCTCTCAAAAGGAAAATTTTAGGATGACAACAAAAATGAGATGCTGGCCTGAAATTTCTACCTTAAAGGTGTTGTACTGGAGTTAGCATAGAAAGTCAACACCAAGACAAAAGCATGCCAAATTGCAGGGTCTTTACTGCTGACAGCCACAGAGGACTCGAGTCTCTCTAATCCATGGCCCCAAAAGGAGGGTGTCAAGATCTTTTATGCCCGTGAACCACCTCAGGGGTGAGGGTGAGGGTCAGGGATGGGGGTGAAGGGCTTCAGACATTCCGAAAGCCAGTGGATTTCATAAATTATCTCCTGGGTGGAGATGAGGGTAAGGGGCTCTGGACATTCCGAGGGCCAGGGGACTTTGGATATTCCAAATTGTTACTTAAGTGGTTTACAGAAGTCAAGATAAGTGTTAGTTTACACATTGTCTGGGTATGGATGGAAATCACACATCTTAGTTACTTACTACAAGTTGCAGGGGCCAAGATGGCATGGGTTTGGACTGCTTGCCTGTCACATTAGGGTTATAGAGAGCAGTTTCAATAGAAAGCTGAGGTATGGTTGAGGTATGCAGTTTTATGGGACTTTTACCATGTCACATTCCCCCCTTGTTTTATTTACAGGAATTAAATTATTGATTCCTTTAACAGGTTATTATTGTTTGCTTGTTCTAAGGGCTTATATTGAGACTTTAAAATCATTAATTTTACTTTAATATCATTAATTAATTAATTTTACAGAGTCTACTATACATTTTATGCACCTGAGCAGCCGGTTTAGGAGGCAGGGGCCAAACATGAGTCCCAGTAGGAGTAGGGCCAGAGGTACCACCAGGCCCGTAAGGAGGGAAGTGAGCTAAGGGGACCTGGAAAACATTTTTTGATACCAACTTTTTGATGCCTTTTGAAGTTTTTTTCTGGTTTCAAGATTTTGTCTAACCAGGGAGAGGCTCTCTCGGATGAAGCCTGACTTATTAGCATAGAAGCAGTATTGTTTATTAAGGGCAGCACGTAACCCCCCTTGTTTTAAGAATAGTAAACCTAGTCTTTGCTTGTTTTGGAGGACCATTTTAGCTAAAGACTTAACCTGATCGGTGAGCTGGGAAATGGAGTTTTTTAAGTGGCTTAAATTAGTATTTATGTGCTGCGAGAGAGTTTTAAAATTTTGGTTTCTAATTATAAGAGGTGATATTTTAACTGTGGTAGAGCCGGCAATGCCTAATTTAACCAGTAGAGGGATGACGTTAGGAGCTCGCTTCCATTGGGCAGTAATATTTGATCAGACCAGGAGGTTAAGTTTCTGTTGGCCACTATAAATGTTGACTCTGAGGAGGATGCGTACTGGGGTGCAGAGTATGGGAGCAGAGATGCTGAACTGGTATGTGGAAATGCAGTTGGTGAGGCTAAAAGTGCAGGCTAACCAAGTGGTGTCTGAGGCCTGATAGTAAAGGTTTTTACCGTTAAAGGTTACATTGTGGGAGACATTACAATAGTACCCATAGGGAGAACCTGCCAGGGTGTGATTTGGGGAGTGGCAGCAGTGCCCAGACCCTTCTATGTCTCCCAGGGTTAAATGGAGTGTGGATTGGGAGCATGAAGAATTGGACAGGTTGGCAAGTAATTGGGAAGCCAAGCCGGTATAAAACGGTGGTTGAGGGTTTAGATAGAGCCAACAGTCTTTTTCTAAATCTGGGTTAAATTTGTTGAGGAGGTGGTGAGTCAAGGACAACAAGGTTAACAGAGTTGTGTACTCTTTGAGCTGAGCTGGGGTTGTAGGGGAAGGCTGTTGAAGGAGGGTATTGATTGACTGGATGAGGGGGCATTGTATTTTTAGGGGGCCTCTTGTTGTTGTATGACCTGGGCAATGGGTCTTATAGGGCATTTGGTTCTGGGCAGGTTATATGCTGGATGGTAAAGATGTTTCCCATGTCCCATCCACGCATATATACTCTGAGACCCCAGGATCGCCCTGTTGTCCATTTACCATTTGGGGCAGTTACAGTTATTTTCAGTGGGTTACAAGACCTGGTGTAGCAAGGGGATGGGGGAGAGTCTCAGTTAAAAGAGATGAAGGAGTCTATGTTTTTGGTGTACCCTGATATAGTGGAGATAGTTTTATAACCCCAGTGGGGGCAAAAGAATTTATTTAAGTTTCCACAGTTCCACTTTTTTGGTGGGGTGGATCCTGGGCACAGATAGTTGTTGATCTGCCCCTGAACTGCCACACCCGGCTACACCTCTACTTGTTCTGAAATTTAGGTTGGGGCCCAGGAGGGCACAGGGGCCTAGGGAGAATGTAATGGGGCTCTTTGGAAAGTACTCCAGGGTTAAGCTGCCTACGGTGGATCCCTTCACAGTTAAGGAACTAACATATCCTCCACTGGAGCCCTTGGTGAGGACCCATTGATAGTAGGTGGGTTTTGGGGGGGGTTGCTATAGGGATTTACAGCATGGATTAGGGTGGTGAGGATGGTGACCACGAAAAGCGCACAAGTCTTAGCTTTAGTGAATTTAGGGATGAGTATTTGACACTCCATTGTCCTTCCGGTGCGGTAGTCTTAATATGGGTGTGATGAATTTAGGTTGTTATTCCGTTCACCTTGAGTGCAGTGGATGTGGTCAGGATAAACATGTAGGGTCGCTTCCAATGGGGGGTGAGGCTGGAGGTGGTGAATTTTTTTTCCCATTTATTTATTTTATTGCATTTTAGGTTTTGGGGTACATGTGAAGAACATGCAAAATTGTTGCATAGGAACACACATGGCAGTGTGATTTGCTGCCTTCCTCCCCA
>NW_016108213.1:126638-129393 GCF_001604975.1 Cebus imitator | reverse complement strand
GCCTCCTGAGTAGCTGGGATTACAGGCACGCACCACCATGCCCAGCTAATTTTTTGTATTTTTAGTAGAGACGGGGTTTCACCATGTTGACCAGGATGGTCTCGATCTCTTGACCTCCCAAAGTGCTGGGATTACAGGCTTGAGCCACTGCGCCCGGCCTATTCCAGACAGTTTTTCTTTGTTACATGCATAGTTCGCAAACAACTTTTATATTCCATAAGTTGTCTGCTCTCCTGTTAATTAAGTTTTTCTGGAGCTTTTTTGTTTAAGTTCCAGTTGTCTATTGTTGTTATTGTTGCATCCGCTTTTGAGATTTTAGTTATAAATTTTTTGTCCAGGCCAATGTGCAGAAGAGTTTATCATAGGATTTCTTCTAGAATTTTTATCATTTCAGGTTTTACATTTTAGTCTTTTAATCCATATTGAGTTGATTTCTGTGTATGGTAAGAGTTGGGAGTTCCATTTCATACTTCTGCATTTAGCAATATAAGTTTTCTTGCACAATGTGTTAGAGTGTCATCTTTTTCAGTGTATGTTTTTGTTGACTTTGTAAAGAATCAGTTGTGTGTAGGTATGTGGGTTTATTTCTAGGTTCTGTATTCTGTTTCACTAATCTATGCCTCTGTTTATAACAGTACCATGCTGTTTTGGATATTAAAGCCTGCTACTATAATTTTAAGTCAGGTAACATAATATCTTCAACTTTCTCCTCTTTGCTTAAATTTGCTTTGGCTATTCAGGCTTTTCTATGGTTCCACATGAATTTAAAGTTTTTCTGCTAATTCTATTAAAAATAGCATTGGCATTTTGGTAACAATTCCATTTAGTATGTAGATTGTTTGTGGCAGTGTGGTCATCTTAATGATAATAAGTCTTTGAATTCATGAGCACGGGATGTTTGTCTCATTGGTTTGTGTCATATACAATTTATTGTATAAGTGTTTTGTAGTTTTCCTTGTAGAGAGACCTTTTGCCTATTTGATTAATTATACTTCTAGGAATTTTACATTTTGTGTAGTTACTGTAAAAGAAGTTGACTTTTTAATTTGGTTATCAGCTTGATTATTTTTTGTGTATAAAAATGCTATTAATTCTAGTGCATTGATTTTTGTACCTTGAAACATTATTAAGTTCATTTATCAAATCTAAAAGTATTTTGATGGTCTTTAGATTTTCTAGATATAATGTTATATAATATATGAAGACAATTTGACTTCCTAATAAAAACTATATGGATGTTCCCACCAAGATGAACAATGGAATCTGTCGGACTAGAGGTTCTAATCTATTGGATCTATTTACTGGCCAGGCACGTTGATCCTTGCCTGTAATTCCAGCACTTTAGGAGGCCAAGGTAGGTGGATCAGGAGGTCAGGAGCTTGAGACAATACTGGTCAACATGGTGAAACCCAGTATCTACTACAAACGCAAAAATTATCTGTGCATGATGGTGTGTGCCTGTAATCCCAGGTACTCCACAGGCTGAGGGAGAATAATCACTTGAATCAGGGAGTCAGAGATTGCAGTGAGTTGAGATTGTGCCACTGCACTCCAGCCTGGTGACAGGGCAAGACTCCCTCTCAAAAAAAAAAAAACAAATATATATATATATATATAGTTATATATATGTTATATATATAAAGCATATATGTGTATATATATTTTTTTCCTATAAATATGAGCATATTGCCAGACTTTCAAATCAAGGTGATTGAATTACATGAATGTATCTTTATACTACTAGTAAATTGTGAATACTTTAACTTTGTAGTGAGAATTATTATTGAAAAATGTAAAATATCAAATTATAGGTTTTTTCAACATTGTTTTTGCTATTGTTTCCTTTGTATTTTCATTTAAATTTAATGTGAGATGTTCAATTTTTATAAAACCACAGTTCAGAATTTGAAGGAATTGCATTAAATTTCTAGGTCAATTTGAGACACAATGAGAAATTATCAACACTACATTTTTGAACATTGAATGTTATTTTTAATTTCAGTGATTTTTGGCTTTTTAAAAATTATTTTCAGTGTAAAAAGCTTGCACTTTTTTGTTAACTTTATTCCTGAGTATTATCTTCTGATAATATTATGAGTGGAATTTTTAAATTTTTAGATTACATATAGCTGGCATGTGAAAATGCAATTTAATTTTGTATTTTAATCTTGTATCTATCTACCTCACTGAACTCATTTATTTGTTCTACTGGATTTTAGTTAATTTCGTACAGATTTTTATATAGAAGCTTATGAAATTTGTAATAAAAAGGAGTTTATCTTTTTCTCCAATTAGAAATATTTTATTTATTTTTTATATAATTTTTCTGGGTAATACTACCAATTTGAGTTGAATAAAGTAGTCAAAATGAACATTCCTGTCTCATTTGCAGAGTTATACATAAACATCCAGTCTTTCAATATTAAGTATAATATTAGCTGTAGATTTCTCCAAAAGTGCTCTTTAGCCGTTCTGGAAAGTTTCTTAGTTGCTAAGGTTTTATAATGCATGAGTGTTGTATTCGTTACAAGTTTCCCCATGTCTATGTAAAGATAGTTTTGCATTATTTTATTTTATTTATTTATTTATTTATTTTTTTATGTGCATACAGATTACCCAAGGGTCTTGTTGAAATGCAGACTTTGGTTCTGGTATGTTTGGGAGGGCTCGCCATTCTGCATTTCTTTTTCTTTTTTTTTTTTTTTTTTTTTTTTTTTTATTGCATTTTAGGTTTTGGGGTACATGTGAAGAACAT
>NW_016108213.1:97384-126485 GCF_001604975.1 Cebus imitator | reverse complement strand
CTCCCCTATTTCCCCCCAACAGACCCCAGTGTGTGATGCTCCCCTCCCTGTGTCCATGTGTTCTCATTGTTCAACACTGAAGGTGATCTGCCCACCTTGGCCTCCAAAGTGCTTGTATTACAGGCATAAGCCACCATGCCCAGCCCAGTTTTGCATTCCTTATTCTGTTGTGTACTGCATTGATTTATCTTTGAATGGTAAGTAAACATGGCATTTGTGAAATAGTTTCTTTGGTTGTAGTATATAATTATTGTTGTATATGGCTGGATTTAATTTGCTAGTACATTTTTAGTATTCACCAGAGATAATTGTTGAGATAATTCTTTGCATATGATGCCTGATTCTGATTTTGGTATAATAATGCTGGCCTCCAAATCCTCCCCCTTAGTCTACTTCAAACTGTGATAGTTGCAAGGGATACATGAAAAAGAATTTCCTGGAGGGCACAGTGGCTCAGCCCTGTAATCCCAGCACTTTGGGAGGCTAAGGTGTGCGAATCACCTGAGGTCAGGTGTTCGACACCAGTCTGAACAATATGGAGAAACCCCTTGTCTACTATAAATACAAAATTATCCGGGCATGGTGACACATGCCTGTAATCCCAGCTACTTGGGAGGCTGAGGTAGGAGAATCATTGAACCTGGAAGGCAGAGGTTGTGCCATTGCACTCCAGCCTGGGCAACAAGAGCGAAACTTCGTCTCAAAATATAAAAAATAAAAATAAAAACATTAATAATAACAATGGCCTAGTAAAGTGATCAAAAATTTGTTATTTTTTTCTTTTGTTTTGTTTTTTGTTTGTTTGTTTGTTTACAGAATCTTGCTCTGTCGCCAAGGCTATAATGTACTGGTGTGATCTTGGCTCATTGCAACCTCTACCTCCCAGGTCAAGCAAGTCTCCCTCCTCAGTCTCTTGTGCACCTAGAATTACATGCATGCACCACCATGCCCAGCTAATTTTTGTATTTTTAGTAGAGATGAGTTTTCACAATGCTGATCAGGCTGATCTTGAACCCCTGGCCTCAAGCAACCTGCCCATCTCAGCCTACCAAAGTGCTGGGATTACAGGCATGGGTCATCACCTGGCATGATTTGCTTCTTTTTATGTTTGGGGAGGGCTTGTGAAAAATTAGTATTAATTTTCCATTAAGTGTTTGGCAGAATTTACCATTAAGCATTTTCACTTTCAGCGTTTGTTTGTTCTTTTGTAAAAAGATTTTTTAAATTAATGTCGTGGGCTGGGTGCGGTGGCTCGCCTGTAATCTCAGCACTTTAACAGTCTGAGGCAAATGGATCACCTGAGGTCAGGAGTTTGAGATCAGCCTGGCCAACATGGAGAAAACCCGTCTCTACTAAAAATATAAAATTAGCTGGGCATGGTAGCACATGCCTTTAATCCCAGCTACTTCGGAAACTGAGGCAGAACAATTGCTTGGACCCAGGAGGTGGAGGTGCGGTGAGCCAAAATCTTGCCATTGCTTTCCAGCCTGGTCAACAAGAGCAAAGCTCCATCTCAATGATGATAATAATAATAATAATAATAATAATAATAATATTGTGTTATAGGTCTACTCACATATTCTATTTGTCTTGAGTTTCCTTTGTTATTTTGAGCCTGTCAAGATATTTATTTTGATTTGTAATATTCTATGTTTCCAGATATTCTAGGCAGTTGCAATGAAAGATTCAGAAAGATTAACATAGGAAAATAAAGCTTTGGGAAAATCAATAAATTATCCAAAGCTTCATGTGTTATAGAATTGAGAAAATGACTATAACTGCTGTACTTATCACTTGCATTTATTGCCTGAGTAAGAAAAGCTATCTCTCTAAAAGAAACCAGTTAAGCATGCCACTTGAGATCAAATTTTATCAATATGGCACATTAGCCTACCTCATCTTTTACATATAGAAAGAATAGAAAATAAAATTTTAATAAGAACAAATAAAAAATAATTTACTAAATGAAAAATGATGTGAACAAGTAGAAATTTAACGCATCAGAGAAGTTAGTACTTAGTACCCTCTACAAAGTATTAGGGATTATTCCAAGTAATTCACACACATAAACAATACCTAAGGGTTCAACATGTATAAAACAGAAATACATAAACAAGATAGATTAAGGCATTTACAATAATATTAGGTAACATTAAGAACGAACTCAAATGTTTTGATATACAGTAACTAAATGAACATACAAATGTTACATAACATAATTAGAAAGTTTGACTAATTAGGCACAGAGACAGATGGACAGCATTCTTCATTAGGAAACAGAAGATATAGATAATATTTCAATACCAGAGGGGAAATAATAAATGCTAAGATTTTAATTTTAACAATGTCATTGACTTTATAAGTAGAAATCTAAAAGGTTATATTTTCTAGGCAACTGAAATGACACTAGAAATTATGAATTGTAAGCAATAAGTACTATCTAGCCACACACAAATTATATTTTTGTCTTTTAACTAATTTATAAAATAAATAGAAAATGCAAGCAAATTATTATTATTACTATTTGAGACCGAGTCTCACTCTGTGGCCAGGCTGCAGTGGTGCAATCTCAGCTCACTGCAACCTCCACCTTCTGGGTTCAAGCGATTATCCTGCCTCAGCCTCCAGTAGCTGGGACTACAGGTGGCCACCGCTGGGACTATAGGCGCCCACCATTGCACACAGCTAATTTTTGTATTTTTATTAGAGATGTGGTTTCACCATGTTGGTCAGGCTGGTCTCAATCTCTTGATCTCGTGATCTGCCCACCTCGGACGCCCAAAGTGCTGGGATTAAAGGTGTGAACCACTGCACCCAGCCACAAATTATTTTTATAAAATCAGGATCTGAAGTCAACATGGCAGATTAAAAAAAAAATTCAATAATATTCTACAAAAGCATCATGGTTATTGGAATGAAAAGACCTGAATTCAGGTGAATATTTCTATCCATGATAACTTAATTTTTTATTAAACAAAAACCAACAGCAACAACAGCAAAACAGTAATTTTGGCTATATCCAGTTCAATTTAGTTCACTGCAGTAAGTTATATTTTCAGAAATATGTGTAAAACATAAGATAAACTTTTTTTCTTTTTTTGAAACAGAGTCTCACTCCGTCACCAGGCGCCAGGCTGGAGTGCAGTGGCACAACCTCAGCTCACTGCAATCTCCACCTCCCAGGTTCAAGCAATTCACCTGCCTCAGCCTCCCGAGCAGCTGGGATGACAGGTGCACACCACCACGCCCAGCTAATTTTTGTATTTATTAGTAGAGGCAGGGTTTCACCATGTTGGCCAGGATGGTCTTGATCTCTTGACCTCGTGATCCGCCTGCCTCGGCCTTCCAAAGTTCTGGGATTACAGGTATGAGCCACCACGCCCGGCCAAGCTAAACTTTTAAGTATCAAATAAATTAACTTTTACAGTTACTATTACCATATGGCATATTTGAGAGAGATGCATATTCTGGGTGAAAAAGCTTGAGATATCTCATAAAGTGCTGTGGATATTTGCAACTTTAGAAAAAATGCTACATATTCTTAAATATTTTAATGTAGACAATTAAAAATTCTCAAGGAGTTATAAAAACGCTTAAAGTGCAAACCAGAGCTAAAGGAAAATACAAGAACCTCACAGAACAGAAGTAAATCTAGAGAACAATCCAGAGGAGTAGTAGACCTAAGAAGCATGTGCCTAATTCGGATAGTGACTGTTCACAAGGATGTCAAATCTATGTGGTTGTTCATCTGGCTCCCAGGGAAAATAAACACAAAAATAACAGAACCACAAAAATCCAAAATGTAATATTTTCCAAACGTGAGAACCAAATTAGAAACTGATGGACAAAAAAAAATGAGGAAATATGCAGAAAAAAAAATTCAATAGCTTTTCTTATTGAAATTATGTTTAAAATGTTTACATAAATGCATTACAAAATTAATATTACTTTTGTGAAAAGAACAAAAAGCTATAAAATTTAAGGCCAGGTGTAGTGGTTCATGGCTGTAATTCCAGCACTTTGGAAGGCTGAGGAAGGTGAATTGCTTTAGCTCAGGAGTTTGAGAATAGCCTGGGCTAAATCTCTACAAAAAATGGGAAAATTAGCCAGGCATGGTGGTATGCACCTGTAGTTCCAGCAACTTGAGAGGGTGAGGTGGGAGGATCCCTTGAGCCTGGGAGGTGGGGGTTGCAGTGAGCCAATATCATGTCACTGCACTCCAGCCTAGGTAACAGAATGAGACTGTCTCAAGTTAAAAGCATATTTGAACAACAGCAAAAAAGAATATCAAGTTAATACACAGTGTGTGAGTTAACCTATAAATTGAAATGGTAAGAAAACTGATGAACTGGAATATTGAGTGTAATAAATACAGCCAACTACTATAAAAAGGGACAAATTTTGTAAAATATAAATATAGCTTTAACTATATGAAAACTATAAGGAGGAGCAAATAATTCCTATTTTTTCACTACAATGAAAAATATAAGTAACAATATTAATGGTAATTTACAAATTTCTAAATTCAAACTAAACATAAGCCCTTGAATTCAAAATCACAGTGTTTCAAAAAAAAGATTAAAAAATACTTAATAGAAATAACATTCAAACTTCCTAACAGCACGAGAAAGAAATCTAAAAGTGCGCAACACAGATAACTTAGAAAAGTAAAATCAAAACACCCAGGGTCTATAGAGTCAGAAATCAAAATAAACATGCTGAGAGAATTTGCTACTGTGAATAGCAATTGCAATGAACATGTCAGTGCATGTTCCTTTTTGGTAGAATAATTTAATTTTATTTGAATGTATACCCAGTAATAATATTGCTGAGTCAAATAGTAGTTCTGTTTTAAGTTCTTTGGGGCATCTTCAAACTGCTTTCAATAGTAACTTAACTAATTTACATTCTCATCAGCAGTATGTAAGCATTCCTTTTTCTCCACAACCTTACCAACATCTGTTAGATTTTGGCATTTCAATAATAGACCTTCTGACTGTTGTAGGATAGTATCTCATTGCTTCTACTGTCTTTAATTGTAATAATTTTTGCTATCTCTAACCTACTCCAATCTATTACCACCCATCATTACTATGACCTTGTTGCTTAATCTGGTCAGTATTCTTAGGTCTTGATTTGCTTGTCCTCTTGGAAACTTTCCACTCCCTCTATAACTTCTTTGTCCAATGTACAAAGGAAAACACTATTTACCAGAATCTTATGCCCAAAACAGTATCTTTTAGAAATAAAGGTGAAATAAAGACATTTCAGATAAATAAAAACTGATGCAATTTGTTGCCAGCAGACATACATAATACAGAAAACACTAAAAGTAGTTCTTAGACTGTATGTGGTGGTTCACACCTGTAATCTTAGTGCTTAGAGACCCTGCGTAGTGCCCTGAAAGTCTCCACCCGGAATTCCCACAACACATCCCCCGCAAGGCCCTGTGATGACCTCCCACACCTCGGCACAGTTCTCCATTCCCAGATCCGCGTCCGCTTTGCCAGAGCCCTTTAGACTGCTTTTCCCCAAGGCCCCAAGGTCCCATGCAAGCGGTGAGGCATGAGGATTTAAGGGGAAGGAGAAAACCGCCCAGGGAATGAGCAAAAGTGCCTCCTGTAAAGGTACTTGGAGGTGGAAATGGGGCACAGTTGGTGAGCCGAGAAGGCGTTGGGATGACCATATCGCCACCCTTAGTCATTTGAGAGTTTGGGCAGGACGGGCTGCACTCCCAGCCAGGGCTGTTCACTGCTCATAGGCTTTGTGAAGGCCTCAAAGAAGGCTAAGTGCCTCAAAGAAGGCTAAGTCACCTGGGGGAAAAAAAATTGAGAAGACTTCCTGAGAGAGGCTGCAATCCCAGGTGAATAGGAGCTGCAGAGAATAGATTGAAAAGTGCTCTAGGCAGAGGTCACGGCTTGGATAAAAGTGTGGATGGGGCCCCAAGAGGGTAGCAACAGCCTGTAAGTCACACAGTAGTAGAGCTGGAAGGCTCAAGGCTCCCTCCTGATAGGCTGGGCAGGAGCAGCAATGTTCTAGGTCAGTGTCAGGGGCTGGGGCTCCAGCAGGAGTGTCGGAAGCAGTGTGCATCCGCCAGGAAGGCCAGTGTTCCCCCATCCACCTGGGCCCCGAAACCCTGTAGTGACGTCTAGGCCCCCGTGAGGCGGGAGAGGTGCCTTCCAAAAGCGCGCCCCACCCCCTCCTGTTTCTTTAGCCAGCACCCAGGTCCCCGGCTCACAGCTCTCCCTCCTTCAGCCCAGACTACCTTGGGTCGCTGATCAGCAGTAGCATCAGCCCTCCTGCGGGCGCAAGGTCGACTGGTTGTCCAGCCTTCCCGTGGTAGTAGAAGGCGCGCTCCCGGGAACTCCTGCTCAGGCCACCAGCTGGGCGCTTAGGTAGCAGAGCTTTTCCTGCGGGTGTATATGGTCAGCGGCGCCAGCTGTGCCACATCCGCCAGATTCACTTTGATATGGAAGTGCTTCCAGCGTGCCAGCACACGACGCAGGCCCTCCACGGCGCCCAACCGGCTTAGTCTCTGTCTCCCGCCCCGCAGCCCTGTGCGCGGTCCTGATCTGCCCCACTGCCCGCCCCCACCTCCTATTGCCACCTTTTCTAAAGCTCAGGCTTCCCGCTCAGAAGACCGGACACCAGAAAGGTTATAAAATATGAAACTTTCAAATAATTGCCATTGTATTGTTTTAATTTGAGAGTAATATATGTGTACTCTGTAAGTGTATACATATTTACACACACAAGTATAATTCAGAAAGTGATATAATCATACGTGCAAGGTTAAATGCAAATGTTCCTCAGGCAGGGCCAGGTCCCAGCACCAGCAGGAATCTCTGAAAACGCTGCAGCCAAAAACCTGCCTCTCTCCCCTGATTCAGCCCAGGTTCTGGTTACGTCACCTGTCACTCAGGGCCTGAAGGGGTGGAGTCTGGTGCCCCAGCTAATCCGTGATGCCAGCGTGAAAACTGTCCAATCAGGTTCGCAGACAGAGAGGAAAAGGCGGCCTTTGCAATCTGGAAGGGTCTTGTCACCTGTGTTCAGTTCCTGTCTCCAATGTTCCAACTTCTCTGCGCCAACAACTCGTGGGTGAGGCTAACACAGACCCTGTTATCCTGTGACCTGCAGGTACTGGGAGATCCCTAGAGAGGACCCCGGAACCTTCAGAGGCTGGAAAACGGTGAGTACACAGGGTGGGCGTCCTGAGAAGTGGGAGGGGGCTGCGGTGGGATCTGGGCCTCGTGGTCAGCTCTGGAGTCTGCAGACCTGAGTTCTCGCGGGCACAGCTCGGCCCTCAGTTCCCTCCGTCGCAGATTAGGGGCTGACCCAGCAGCCAAAACCCTGAGCGTCTTACCCTCTTCCTTAAACGCGAAGTACTCCCGAGCCTAGAGTCCTTCCTGGGTAGCTCTGTGCGACCGCAAGTCTCTTTCAGATTGTGTGGGGACGATTGGAGGATATAAGGGGAAGGAGTTCCCACATGGAGTCTGGAGTTTTACTGGGGAAGAAGTAGTAGTCCGTGGGGCCCCAGTCCCACCTTTCTCCTTTTAAAAATTAAATTGAGGATTTTTTTTTTTTTCTTTGGAGACAGTGTCTCACTCTTTCACACGGGCTGGAGTGCAGTAGCGTAATCAGGGCTCACTGCAGCCTCCACCTCCCGGGCCCAGGTGATTCTTCCACCCCAGACCCTAAGTAGCTGGGACTGCAGGCGTGTGCCACCACGATTGGCTAAGTTTTGTAATTTTTATAGAGATGGAGTTTTGCTATGTTGCTCAGGCTGGCCTGGAACTACTGAGCTCAAGTGATCCACCCGCCTTTGGCCTTCGTTAGTGCCGGGATTACAGGCCTGAGCCATTGCCCCGGCCTTAACTTTCTTTAGCAAGTTAAGCAATGATATAATTTGGACGGGTTTCCCAGCCTAAATCTCAAACTGAAATGTAATCCTCCATGTTGGAGTTTGGACCTGGTAGGAGGTGAATGGATAATGGGGGTGGATTTATCATGAATAGTTTAGCGCCACCTCTCTTGGTATTATCTCTTTAATAGAAGTTTTCCGGAGATTTTGTCATTGAAAATGTATACCACCCCCATCACAAAGTCAGGAGAGCGAAACCATCGTGGCCAACCTGATGAAACCCGGTCTCTACTAAAAATACAAAAATTAGCCGTGCATGGTGGTATGCGCCTGTAGTTCCAGCTTCTCAGAAGCCTGAGGCAGGAGAATCGCTTGAACCTGGGAGGCGGAGGTTGCAGTGAGCCGACATCAGGCCACTGCACTCCAACCTGGGCAACAGAGCCAGACTGTTTCAAACCAAAAAAGTTGTATACCACTCCTCATCCCCCTTGCCCTAGTTGGACGCTCCTGCTTTGCCTTCCACCATGATTTTGAGCTTCCTGTGACCTTTCCAGAAGCAGATGCTGGTGTTTTCTTTTTTTTCTGTACAGCCTGCGGAAACATGAGCCAGTTAAAACAATTTTCTTATAAATTATCCAGTCTGATGTATTTCCTTATAGCAATGCAGGAATGAATTACGTAATACAAAACATTGATTTGCCCAAACACCAATTTATGAATCAGAGAGCACCCAGCTGTGGTTTGTTGTTTGTGGGCTCAAAGGTGGGACTTGAAGAAAAGGCATGAGGAAGAAAGAAGCATTAGGAAGCACACCAAATTCAATATTGGATTGGGTACAGTTACATATTGCATTTGCATGCATCAGGTGGAAATGTCCTGGTTATGTAGTCAGAGCTTTATTGGCAGCTTGTGATTGGTTAAGCCTAAGATTTGTTTTTCTCTAAGTTAATAATTCACAGAAAATTTCTTTTTAACATAGTTAGGTTTCCTCAGGTAGAATCCCAGGGCACTATGGCCATTTTAGTCAAATTGTGAGCCGTTTAATTATTTTAATGCTTCACAGGGGGACTGGTTTTCCCTGCATTTTTCAAACATATGGCAAGCAGGGTCTCCAAATCCATTCTTGTTCTCCTAGCCTAGCTGTTCTAGGGCCTGTAGAAAATTCTAAATTTCCAGTCAGGTGAGGTGGCTCATGCCTATAATCCCAGAACTTTGGAAAACTGAGGCAGGCAGATAATGAGGTCATGAGATCGAGACCATCCTGGCCAGCATTGTCTCTTGAACCCAGGAGGTGGAGATTGCAGTGAGCCAAGTTGGCGCTACTGCACTTCAGCCTTGCAACAGAGCGAGACTCTGTCTCAAAAAAAAAGGAAACTAAATTTCCAATTTATGACTTACATTCCCAAATGCCAATTATCCCTCTCCCAAATCATGTTATCAACTATTAATTCTTTATTTGGTTTTAGAACAAACACAATATTTTAATTGTTTGTTTTTGATTCACAGGGTGGTGGTTGTCTCTTATTTTTTTGTTTGTGAACATTTCACATGACAGAAAAGTAAATAAGAATCACCTGACAATACTGTAACAAATCTTTGCACCTCTCTGTTTATCTTGCCTAGGCACACACCTTAACAAAATTTCTTTGGGTTGAGGTTGCTTTCTGGTTCCTTGCAGGGTGATGCGTCCTCAGCCACTCTTCTGTATTTTCCTGGTTCTGGGTTTTACAACCGTCTGGGGATGACGCAAGATACTCACAGTGGCCCTGTCTCTTGGAGTGTCTGGTGAGTATCAGCTCTCTCCCAGTAGAGAGCCTGAGGTGTTGGGTGGAGCATCTTAGGGAAACAGCTAGATGCCCTTTTGCTGAGAGCAGTTTCCTGATACACATTTTCTCTTTTTTTTTTTTTTTTTGAGACAGAGTTTCACTCATGTTACCCAGGCTGGAGTGCAATGGCGCGATCTCAGCTCACCACAACCTCCGCCTCCTGGGTTCAGGCAATTCTCCTGCCTCAGCCTCCTGAGTAGCTGGGATTACAGGCACGTGCCACCATGCCCAGCTAATTTTTTGTATTTTTAGTAGAGACGGGGTTTCACCATGTTGACCAGGATGGTCTCGATCTCTTGACCTCGTGATCCACCCGCCTTGGCCTCCCAAAGTGCTGGGATTACAGGCGTGAGCCACCGCGCCCGGCCTCACATTTTCTCTAAAAAGCTAACTTTTGAATATTAAGATTTTATTTTCTTTCAGTCCCAGCTTCCTTTCCTGGCAGACACGTTGGTGCTGGTACTAAGGAGAAAAGGCACACGTGCATCTTGTCCTCTGGCTTCTCTCAGGCTTGTGAAGGGAGAATAACTAGCCCAAAGTGCAAGAAAAACCCACCTTAATGAGGTAGTAGTGTATGAACTTGCAAAGGAAAATACACATCAGGCACATAGGAGGCAAGTGCAGTGCCTTCTGAGAGGGTGGTGATTAAGTACCTTAGCAGGATGGCGGTTGGAGAATCTCTCAAGTGATTGACAATATGTTTGTGTTCCACTCAGCACCACCTCTCCCTGTGTTTGTCATCTTGAATATATTTGTTCACTTATTTCTGTTTTTATTAACTGTATAATGTATTTTGTCATTAGAGCTTGAAAGATAAAAAAAACACAAATGTTTCTAAGAGGAAAGAAAGGGATAGATTTCAGAGAAAATATTTTGTTTTATATTCCATTGGTTAAAAATTTTCATTTACCTTTTTTGTTTTGCAGAGTGAATTTAGGGAGTTTCTGAGGTCTGTTATATTTTAGCATGGTTTCAAACTGAATCTCAGGGCTTAGCTTTGGGAATCCTACCTTAGAAAAAAATAGAAGAAATGTTTCTCATTATAGCTACAGAAAAATAAATCACTTATGAAAATATCAATTCCTCTTTTGTGCAGAGTGAAAAATTTTTGAGAGTGGATACCTCAGCTCTGTTATCTGGATTTCAGTTTAATGTTAAATTTTATGGAATGAAACTTGGCAACTACTACAAGTGTTCATGTTTATTATTTACTATAGGATTTGTTATCAAAATGATAAATGACACATTTACTGCCTGGAAAAGATAGCTACTTTTATTTTTATGTTGAGGTATAAAATAAAAATAAAAATTTTCTGCCTATAGCATAAACATTGAGTTTGAGTAATATTGCTGGATTTACTTATCACTAGGTTTTTACTTATTTAAAACTAAGTGAATATTCTTGACTTGAAAGCAGACATATGGCCTTAGAGAACCCAAGCAAATAACCATCCTAATTCTGCAAAAGGGGGTCATTGAAAGCTGAGTTAGTTCCTCTCGTGAAGTCTTCACTGCAGGTGTTCCAATCTGTTTAAACCAACCATGGAAGGAGCTCTTTATGCAGAGTCTTGGAAAAATTGGAATCCACAGGGAAACTGGTGAGATTTGGGATGGGAGTCGGGGGGGTAATGCCTTTTCTGAGGGTGTAATTGTCATTGTTTTGGGCTGTTTCTAGATAAATGTGAAATGAAATATTTTCAAGTTAAGGTTAGAAGTAACTATTGTAAAAGGAGTATTGCAGTGAGAGAAACATCAAACATGAGATCTGCCAGCATCTCAAAGTTTAGGCAGACAAAGGCTTTTTTCCCTAGAGAGAAGCAAACAAGATTAGAAAGAAGGTGGGAGGGAGAGGCCAGATGGAGGGTGGCAGTATCAGCTTTGAAATCAGAATGTGTTGCCCTGAAGTCAGCCTGTTCTTAAGAGGAGAAGAAAGAGAGGTTGTATTTTGGCTCAGGCTGAGGTGGGTCAGAGTTCAGGAGCCTGGGGTAAGGAGAGAAACTTAAGCAAAGTTTGATTGGTAAGTATTTTGTTCTGACCACTGAAGAAGAAAACTGTTCATCTAATTGTTCATGAGGCAAAAATGGGTATTTGTAGTGTCTGAGTTTCGTTTTGTGACAGGTAAATAACAGAGCAACATCAATGTCATAATCGGAAGGGGTTTTTTTTGTTTGTTTTTGTTTTTTGGCATTACGTTGCTCCTGCCGAACACAAAGAATGGGAGATTGCTTTAGTTACCACTTTTTACCAGGGTCACCTACTTGTCCCAGCGTCCCCCATCACTCTCCCTTGACTTAATGCATCTTTCACTTGGCTGTTCTTGAGTTGTGTCCTTCATAATCAACTGGAAAACATAGTACAATGTTTTACTGAATAAATACTATGAGTAGTTCTAACAATTTACTGAACTGGAGGAGCTACAGGAGCCCATGATTTATAGATAGATGCTCAGAAGTGTAGATGCTACCCCCTCCAGACCAGCATCTGTAGTGGGGGCAGTTTGTGCGACTGAGCACTGAACTTGTGTGGTCTGTACTAACTCTGGGTGATGACAGAATTAAACTGTTGGACAGATTGTTGAAGAATTGGTTTGCATTCAGCGAGCTCCACACATTTGCTGTCAAAAATATTTTCAGAAAAAAACTCATCACAGGTTAGAACATTAAACTGACTCCAGATGAGTTTTGTCGCTGGCGAGAGCTGATACCCTGGAGGAGAGACCATTTTCACACTGTGAGAAGAGGATAGTAGAATTGTGGAGCTCCCAGAATTTTATTTCTCAGGTGCTAATATTTTTTTTCACTTGCCACCTATGAGTAAGCCGCCCTGGGCTACCTTCACAAGGACAGTGGACACCAAGCTGAGGAACATGTTTAACCTACTGAGCATGTGGTTTCTTGTGAATGTGAATACAAGAGGTTGCTTTCCTGGGCTGCTTTCCTTTTTTTAAAAAAATAAAACCTTGCTGCCATATAATTCCAGTGTGCCCAATATTTAAGAATTTTATTCTATGATTGGAGGGTAAGATTTTTATTTCATTGGTTGAAAATTTGAGTGCATTGTGTGATACAACACAGAAAAAGAAAGATTTTTCTTTTTTTTTTTTTTTTTTTTTTTTGACACGGAGTCTTACTTGTCACCAGGCTGGAGTGCAATGCTGTGATCTCGGCTCACCGCAACCTACGACTCCTGATTCAAGCTATTCTTCTGCCTCAGCCTCCCAAGTAGTTGAGATTATAGGCATGCGCCACCAAGCCCAGCTAATTTTTGTATTTTTAGTGGAGACAGGGTTTCACTATGTTGGCCAGGATGGTCTCTATCTCCTGACCTCATGGTCCATCTGCGTCGGTCTCCCGATAATTGTTAAAATAAGTTGCTTATTTTATTCTGAGTTTAAATACAAATATAACCCTGCATGGACTCACCATGGGGAGTAAACAGGGCTTAATCAGTTCTGGTGTTTTCCTGATCTCATCTACCTTCTACTAACTGTTGTGACACTTTTCTGTTGCTTAACTATTTATCATGAAGCAGGGATTTGCTTGGTTTTACCTTTTTTGAGTTTTCAGTAACTGAATGTTATCTTTAACATTTCATTAATATTATGGCAAAAAGGTTATTTTTTTGTTGTTTCTGTGCCTCAGTCTGTTGCACATATGCTGCTGTCTGAGGCCTTGGCTCGCTCAGGTGACTCACCTATTTAACCCATTTGAGACTTGTTTAAATTTAATTTTTGATGTTGTTGGCAATGCTATTTTTGGTTTTGTTCCCAAGTGCTGATGCTTTATACATTTGTTAACCTAAATAAGTAAACTAAGGCATAAAATAGAATTTTAAAGTTTACTTGAGCCAAGGTGAGGACAGGTGCCTGGAAGGCTCAGATTCAAGTTACCTGGATATGAACCCCATTTAATCTTTGTTATATGCAGGTTTTTAAAGACAAAAAGAGACACAAGGAGTGTGCCAATACAGTTATTTGTCAGAAATTTTCATTGGTTCACAGAAATAATGATGATTAGTAATTTACATGGTTGAAATGTAGGTTATGGTGTACAGCATGTACAGCATGGTTAGGTTCATTGATAAGTACTTTTTTTGTCAGTCTGGAATCTACATAGCAAGCAACTGCAAGAAATGATATAGCTTAGTGGCCTGGAGGGTAAGTAGGACATGACTGCTTTTTTATTCCTTTGCATCATTGGGCCTGATCATTTAGAGAGGGCTTTGTCTTTCTTCAAATAAGATAGTTTTATATTTCTCTTTTTTCTGTTTTTGATCAAAATCTTTAATTTTGAAAGCATCAATGATCAAAGTCTAAGTGTTAGGGTGTCTCTCTGATTGGGAAGGCTCATTCCCTGATAATCCTGTCTCACATTGGGATGGGGGGAAGAGGAGACATCTCCATGAGAAATGTTAAAATTGCCCCAAAAGCCAAATTGTGATGGTATCACAGAGAGGCACAAATAAAACTACAGTCATGTCATTGATTTACAGAGCTGCCTCACCAAGGCAAATAAATTTTCCCAGTAAATAAAGCTGTTTTCCTGTAAGTGAGGCAAATTATTAGTAGATTTTCTTAAAATAGAATCTCCATCTAAAACAAATTGGTGGCCATACCTTGTAAATTTTTTGAGAGAATTTGTCCAAGCGCTGGGTTTCTTCAGGGCTGTTTATAGATAGATGGGGTGGCCAAATATTTTATAAGACATTGCCATTTAATTTAGCAGTACAGATATTGTGCAAAATACCTAATATGTTTCCTTCCAACAGGTTTGGAGAGAATTTTTTATTTTGTGGCATTTCCAATAAACAAAATGTGTAAGTTAGAGGTCAACAAGAGAAAAATCAGACAGACCTCCCTCCCTAGAGTTGGCAGGAGTTTAGGGAGAGAGAAATTTAGTTGACTGATAAGCATATAGAAAAACACCACAGGCCTCAAATTAGCATATACATATATAGCCTGAATATCGGTTTTAGTAAATGGACTTTGGCTGTAGAGTTTTTATGTTTTTTTAAAAAATTAGATTTTAGCCAGGTACACAGCAAACATTTATTTGTCTTTTTCTTTCTAAAATTTACATCAAAAAGAAATTTTGAAGGTGGGAGATTTTTGTTTACTGGAGGTGAAGGTAATCACTATTTAAAGCTTTTTGGTTTTGAAATTTTTTAGTAAATGTTTTTTTTTCTTCCAAGCCACAGTATATGGTTTTATTTAGTTCAGAAGAGAAGGCTAAACAAACAAAACCGAACAAAAATTTTCATCACACTCTAAATATAACCAAAATTTTGAATTAAAGGCATACCTGAACGAGTGACCTGAACCAACATAAATAAACATGCTTGAGGCCAAACCAAAGAAATCCTGTTTGGCTTCAACTAAAGCTTTGAACAGAGGAAAAAAAAAACTGAAGCCCCCCCTTTTTTTTTTTTTTTTTTAAATTTTTATTTACTTATATTGTTTTAGAGACAGGGTTTCACCATGTTGGCCAGGATGGTCTCAATATCTTGACCTTGTGAACCACCCTCCTCAGCCTCCCAAAGTGCTGGGATTACAGGCATGAGTCACCGTGCCCAGCCCTGAAGCTCTTTATGATTACTATTTTTTTCCAAAAACAGCTTACTGCAAATGAAGTGCAATCTGTATTTTCAGTCCATATTTTCTAGTGTCTCAGCTTACCATTTGCCTTGAAAGGCCAGTCAGAAAGTTAAAAGAAACGGTGATAAAACAGGAGAACAAAAGCTGCCAGTGGACATACAAAAGGTCATGATGGGAGCAGGGGAGCTGAGACCTATTCACTGTCCTCTACACAGGCCTGGGCTTTAACGCCATTCCAGTGGTGACCTTGAAGTTCATACTCCACATGGAGTTCAGACCATTAGCTCTTAAAGGCTATTTGGGCTTTTCCCTTTATAGGAGTTTCAGCTCTTTATATCACAAGCTGTTGGCAGGAAGTAGAGGTTACAGATAACCACAGACATTTGTCTCTGATTTGCACCTGCACTGCCTGTGGCACGAAATGTAGATTTCATAGCAGACTGTTTACTGATTGTGTGTAGGTCAGGCTAACATAAAGTCCCATGTCTTGTGCACTCTGATAGGAAGCCGGGCTGGATCAGGTGTTGCTCCTGGCAGCTGACAGCACACCTGCTCCCTGTGTCTCCCAGGCCTGCACTCCCCATTCCCTCTGCCTGGTGGCCCCTTGGCTCTTCTTTCTGTCTTCTGCACAGATGATACTTTATCTTTCCTCAGGGCCTTTGCATCTGCTGTTCCCTGTCTCTGGAATGCTTTTTCCAAACCCTTCATCCTCTGGTGAATTCCTCTACCTTTTCATATCTCAGTTTTGGCATTGCTTACTCAAAGAAGTCTTCCCTGACAAACTGGCTCAGCTTCTCCATTACCGCTGGCAGGGGTGGACACCTCTTCCACTTAGCCTTTGGTAATTTTTTCTATGTGGGGTTATTTGATAGTCTATCTTTCCTAACCACCTATAGTAGGTCCACAAGGGCAGTGACTGTGCCTGTTTTATTCATCCTTGTTTCCCAGTTGCAACGGACAGGCAGGTCTTCAGTAATCAATGTTAAAGGTAGGTTAGATGGGCTATGTTACGAGAGGCTATAAGAAGCTATGGCAGGTTCTTGGGGAAAGACATCTTTAGATGGTCTTGCTGCTTGCACAGAGAGTGTTTGGAGCTGGTTCCTAGCTCAGAGATGGTCTCTGTGATATGGGCATGAAATGATCAAGAGAAACCTGGCCTGAGATTGTTTCAGGATGAGCAGAAGGGGCTGATGGAAGAATGTAGAATAGCTGTTTGAACAGGTGAGGGTCTAGGTGAAGGGAGGGAACGGGGAAAAAGCAGGCATGATGTGTGCAGCCAGCAGGATGAGGCCACCTTCAGGGAGCCAGGACAGCAGCAGTGAGAGTGCTGAATGGGTGAAGCGTAATGGGTTGTGGTTGTGTCAGTTGAGGCAAAATCCATCATTTTGCATGAGACCCTCCAGACCACATGAAACCCCAAAATTAGGTACAGTTGAAAAGAAGTCCAGCTTTGGGGCTGCGGCACCATTAGATTTTTTCTGCTGAGCTAATGTGTATTGTCTTTGGATTGAGATGAATAAAACTTAGCACCACCCTCCGTGTCAGCTCAACTGCAGCTGAGCACCCAGGCACACAGAAAACTAGGACACAGTGTGACAAACTCATGGAAGTTAGGAGGCACCCACAGCAATGGATGAATCATGTCCAGTTGGCTGGAAATAAAGGACTGGAGGAAGAGGGCTCCTGTACCTTTTTTTCCCCCTGGTTTGTTTCAGCAGTACTGGAGGAAGCAGTTGGGTACAGCTTCTCAGACAGGCCTCACACTGTTCAAACCAGCATCCTTCCTCAACCCTCTTCATGGGCCCTTCTTCCCAGCACCATCTTCACAGCTTCCTGTCCCCTACTCTGTCCACTCAGAGCCCCGCTTCCCTGATTCTGATAAGCTAGTCTCCCAGAACAGGTGTCATTGGGACCCCAGTCCTGACCACCATCACCAGCAAGTGAGCCTGGCCAGGTGACTCTGGGCCATTAGGAGAGATTTGGGGTGCAGATCTATGCAGCAGTAAGGGGGTATTGTAGGACCACCAACGGCATCTTTGTTTTGTGCTTATTTCTAGATGTGAAAAATGAGGAGAGAAGTAAAATGATTGGGCAGACCACAAGGGAGAACAGGCACCTGGATCAGCTTCAAAGCCAGCATTGTGTCCTGTGGATGCCACACCCTGGGCTCCTGGGAGGCAAGAGGAGCTCTGTCTGTCCCGCTTCCTGCTGTGTCCCCAGTCCCTGAAAGCTGGGCTCCTGGCATATAGTGGACCTGTGATAACCATCTGTCAGTTGGAGGCTGGGTACTTGGAACAGCAGCCAGGAACACAGTCTGCCTCTCCAGCTGCCTTTGAGGGTAGTTGACAGATAAAAATGTTTTGTATATTGGGCAAAGGAACACGCCTAGGGCCCAGAGCCACCATCCCAGGCCACTGGTTGATGACAGCAGTCAGGGCACCACCAAGGCTGGGGTCCTACTGCTTCCTTATCTCCGCTCATCCTCCTGAGGAAAGGGCTTTTCTCTTATGTGAGTGACATCAACGAGGCTGTCTCCATCATTACGCAGATCCGTAGAAAACTGGCTTTTCTTGTTTTCCTTTTTTCTTTCTTTTCTTTTCTTTCTTTTCTTTCCTTTCCTTTCTTTCTCTCTTTCTCTCTTTCTTTTTCTCTTTCTCTTCTCTCTTTCTTTCTCTCCTTCTTTCTTTCTTTCTTTCTTCTTTCTTTTCTTTTCTTTCTTTTCTTTCCTTTCCTTTCTTTCTCTCTTTCTCTCTTTCTTTTTCTCTTTCTCTTCTCTCTTTCTTTCTCTCCTTCTTTCTTTCTTTCTTTCTTCTTTCTTTTCTTTTCTTTTTTTCTCCTTCCTTCCTTCCTTCCTTTTTTTTAGAAACTGGGTCTCACTCTTTTGCCCAGGCTGGCATGCAGCGGTGTGAACTTTGCTCACTGCAAACTCTCCCTGCCAGGTCCCAGCAGTTTTACAGCCTCAGTCTCCCAAGTAGCTGGGACCACAGAAGTACACCACCATGCCCGGTGGTGTATTTTTAGTAGACATGGAGTTTTGACATTTTGCCCAGGTTGGTTTCTAACTTCTGCGCTCAAAGTAGTCCACAAGCCTCAACCTCTTAAAGTGTTGAGATTACAGGTGTAACCACCATGCCCAGCCAACTTTTATTAATCTGAAGAGGATGTGCTTTTGAATTTTATGTTTTCAGTGGAAGGGAAAACTATCTTCTTTTAGATACTTTTCCAAGGGAAATGATGAAACAGGAAAAACCTTGATGATGAAGTACTCACATTAAGAATATTTAACCAGGATTGTACCGTTTTGTGGATGGACTAGCTTTTTAAATTTTTCCCACACCCTCCAAATGGCAGTGTTGTGGTCAGAGGTTCCTAGACATGATTGACCTGGGTGAGTGTTCTTGCAGACGTTCCTCCCTTTGAGTGTTTTTTTTTTTTTTTACTAAGAACTAGAATGCATTGTGCCTATAGCATACCTCTCTGCTGGCTTTGAAGACTTCATCTATGCAGTAGAGAATTCTGGTCTGGAGAAGCAGGCTCCACAATTGCTGAATGAGGCCAGTGAGGTAGTTGATGACCAGGGTGCAAATCATTTTGTTATTTTACTCGCTCAGACCAGGCCATGGGGTTGGCATTTTCTTTTAGGCCAGTCTCTGAATTGACATTCAGTCAGTTGATTTTATTGATTTAATTTATTGTTGTTGACATTTAGTCCCTAGAAAATGTCCTTTAATTCACAATTACATAAGTGGGTTTTTACAAGTGTGTACTTACCTTCCAGTGTAAAATTGTACATTGAGATTAAGAGAATTGTTGAAATATTCTTTTTATTCTTAGAGACAGTGTCTCACCGCCACCCAGGCTGAAGTGCAGTGGCACCATCGTTTCTCATTGCAGCCTTGAACTCCTGGGTTCAAGCCATCCTCCTGTCTCAGCCTCCTGAGCAGCTGGGACTATAGGTTCACACCACCATGCCCAGCTAATTTCTTTTTGTGGTTTTGTTTCTTAGACAGAATTTCACTCTTGTTGCCCAGGCTAGAGTGCAGTGGCATGGTTTTGACTCACTGTAACCTCTGCCTTCTGGGTGCAAGTGATTCTCCTGCCTCAGCCTCCTAGCTATAGCTGGGACTACAGGCAGACACCACCATGCCCAGCTAATTTCTTGTATATTTAGTAGAAACAAGGTTTCACCATGTTGCCCAGGCTGGTCTTAAACTCCTGACTTCAGGTAATCCACCCAGTTTGGCCTCCCAAATTACTGAGATTACAGGCATGAACCACCATGCCTGGCCTAATTTTTAAATTTTTAAGTTTTGCAGAGATCAGGTCTTGCTATGTTACCCAGGCTAGTCTTGGATTCCTGACTTCAAGGGACCCTCCTGCCTCGATCTCCCTAAGTGTTGGGATTATGGTCATGAGCATCTGTTTCTGGCTTGAAATACTGTTCTATTCTAGATGTTGGAATCTGCTTAGCTGAGTAGTTGATAGAGAAAATAGGTAGCATATGTTCTGTGGTATAGCCAATATTTGATGAAATATTATACTTTCTTGTTTGACAAAGATCATTTGACAGAGTAGGATATATAAGGACTGTGATTTTATGCCTGTAACACACTTACTGATTCACAGCCTTGCCTAACTTCCTCCTCGGCCACCACCATTCCTTGTAAATACAGCCTGCCCCTCTGTCTCAGGAATAATGGTAAAATAATAATCATAATAAGAGATGCAATAATGACTTCCCATTCAGAGTTTGTTCACCTGCATATTCTCATTTGTGACTTATAGGAATTCTCAGGCCAGGTGCTCTTATTCCAACTTTACAGATGAAACACTGAGGCACAGTGAGGCTTGCTAGCTTGTCCTCAGTGCTGCTGAGCTGTGTAACTGTCTGTCTGCTCTCCCCTGCTGATGGCACCTCTCTGCATTCAGCTACCACATGCCTCCCTCAGCTCCTGAATTCTGCCCATCCGCTCAACAGACATTTCCCAAAGGCCTGCTTCCAGGAGGGCACCACATAACCCTTCCACCTTCCAGGCATTAAGAATGTAGTGAGAGGTGAGGGGCCAGTCATTTCAACAGCCTTATTTTTTTTTTTGTCCATCAGATAGACTTCAAGGTATGTGCCTTGTCTGAGCTCAGGGCTGTGGGAGAGTGGGGACAGGAGAAAGTTGCTTCAATATGGAGAGTGCTTTGTGAGTGTATTGTGAGTGTATTGAGGGTGCTTTGTGAGTGTATTGTGAGGCTTGAGTGTGGTATGTGTGAGCGTCAGCACATGTGGGTGACCCTGAATGTACCTGTGTGTGAGTGTGTATGTGTGTGTGGCCAAGTGTGTTTGTCAAGTAAAAGCAGCCCAGCAAGGGAGGAGATGGCCAGGGAGCACTTTCAAGACTTGACTACAAGCTTGGACCTTAGTTTTCATTGCACACCCCAAAGTGTTTTTCTGAGCTGAGGAGTGAGTTGTGTGAGGTGCAGTAGGGAAGCAGGTGAAGGCAGGGCCATGGTGAGGAAGCTGGGCCAGGTTCTACAGAGGCATGTGTGGGGTGAGCAGGGAACTGGAAGCCTCAGGTGGTGGTCTGCTCTCCCATTAGAACAGATCTCTAATCCTTGTTTTTGTCCTCACCACCTCTGCCCGTGTGTTTGCTCTTCTGTGCTGGTACCTGTGCCAGCTCACTAGCGTTGGTGCTCAGACAAAACTGTGATGCTCCATGGTGGCAGCGACCATCTTTCTGCTCACTGTGGGATCCTGGAGCCTCGACAGATGACTTATGTTAGAAGGGCCAGAAATATAAAGTGGGCTGAAATGCTGATGCTGCCACCCGCAGCAATGAGAAGGAAGGTGGCATGTCACTGACCTGGCCCAATGTGAGAGATACTGGAATCCTTGGCAAGGAGCCACCACCTATGGCCAGGAACAGGAGGCCAGACCCATCTAGACCTGAGTCCCAGACAGTGTGCTTGGTCAGGGGATGGCAGGTCAGACAACAGAAGATGGCAGGCATATTGGAGCCCAACAGTAGCTGATACAGAAAAATGTTGAAAAGGCCCAGGGTACACTTTGGAAAGTTGGGAGACTCTAGGGGGGAAGAAAAGGGAGGGAAAGAAAAGCCACACATGGAGGTATATGTCCATTGTCCCAGCTACTCAGGAGGCTGAGGCAGGAGGATTGATTGAGCCCAGGAGTTTGAGGCTACAGTGAGCTATTATTGTGTCACTTCATTCCAGCCTGGGAAACAGAGTTTTCTTTGAAAAAAATAAAATTAAATTTAAAAAGGGTTTCAAATCTTGATTCTGTGCTCTGAAGTTTCCCTGGTCCGTGTCATTCACCTTGCTGCTTTGTTAGATATCTGAACTCTGAGGGGTGATTCTCTTGCTTCTTGGTTCCTCTCCAGGGCAGGGACTGCAGGCCTTACCCCTGTGCCATGCCCCACTGCAGTCCCTGAGTTCTGTCTGGGCTGGAGGGAGGCCCTAAGCCCTAAGAGTGTCCATCTTCTGGTCTTTTAAGAAGGTCATTTGGATCCCTGGGAAGATTCGATGAAAATTGCTCAGATTCTGCTTTTCCTTGCACAAATTTCTGTGATTGTCTGATTTGTAAAAGCAGCTCATGCTAACGTAGAACACCAGAGAACCAGAAAGTGAGGAAGCAAACTAGTTGACCTGTAGAAATCCTGGCTAGTGTGACCCTTGTCCCACCAGGTTCCGATACTGGGGCAAAAGGATGCTGTATGCTTATAAGCCACGTCACCCTGTACCTGCTAGATTGTACCCTTGTCACTTTGCAAACTGATAAAGATTGTACCCCATTTCTAAACATTCTGCTGTTTTTATTTCTAGAAGTTATTTATTCTATCCTGTGGAGACACAGCAATTTATTAGTAGCTTAACCAGTCCTCTGCTGTTTCCAACATTCACAGTCTGCATTTGTGCCCTCAAGAAAGGAAAACTGAACAAACCCTTTTGTCCTTCCCACATCCTGCATAATTATCAGTCTCCCAGGAGCAGATTTTATCGCCATGGTAGGGCACGCTTGTATTTATTTATTTATTTTAGATGGAGTCTCACTCTGTCACCCAGGCTAGAGTGAAGTGGCTCAATCTCTGCTAACTGCAACCTCTGCCTTCTGGGCTCAAGCAATTCTCCTGCCTCAGACTCTTGAGTAGCTGGGATTATAGGCACCTGCCATCACCTCTGGCTATTTTTCGTATTTTTAGTAGAGACAGGGTTTCACCATGTTGGCCAGGCTGGTCTTGAACTCCTGACCTCAGATAATCTTCCCACCTCAGCCTCCCAAAGTGCTGGGATTACAGGTATGAGCTGTTGTGCCCAGCCACTTGTATGTCTTTTAGAGAAATGCTAGTTTATATTTGACAAAAGTACAATCCTGTCTGTGAGAAAAGTCTCTTCATTTAAATGTTGCATAGCTTGTGCCATTAGGGTCCTTGTCAAGGTGGAAACACATCAAATGGTGGTCTTTAATTTAAACACATTAAAAGTTGATGGCTGGACACACTCATTTTAGGGGGGTAAATGCCTAGGACAGTGGCTGAGTCATGTGGTAGTTTTGTATTTAGTTTGTGTGTATGTTGAAGAAACTGCCAAGCTGTTTTCTAGAGTCTCTGTATCTTCCTTTTACATTCCCACCAGCAGTGTATGAGTGGTCTAGTGTCTCTGCATCCTCACCTGCATTTCACGTTGTCACCATTTGTTGTTTTAGGCACTCCGATAGGCATGTAGTAGCATCACTGTGGTTTTCATTTGCATTTCCCTATTGGGTAATGAGGTACATCTTTTCATAGGTTTTTTTTTGCCATCTGCTGTATATTCTCTTTGGTAAAATATCTTTCTGCCTTTAGATCTCTTGCCTATGTTCTTTTCCTTGTTTGTTGGTTAGTTATTGTTTTTAAAATGGGATCTTGCTCTGTTGCCATGCTGGAGTGCACTGGTGCAGTATCGGCTCACTGCAATCTTTGCCTCCCAGGTTCAAGCGATTCTCCTGCCTCAGCCTCCTGAGTAGCTGAGTAGCTGGGTCTACAGGCAGGCACAACCATGCCCAGCTAATTTTTGTATTTTTAGTAAAGACAGGATTTCACAGTGTTGGCCAGGATTATCTCTATCTCTTGACTTTGTAATTCACCTGCCTCAGCCTCCCAAAGTGCCGGGATTACAGGTGTGAGCCACTGTGTCCAGCCTTTTTTAAATTCTTTACAGAAACCAGATCTCATGTTGCCCAGGCTGGTCTCAAACTCCTGAACTCAAGTGATCCTCTTGCCTCAGTCTCCTGTGTAGCTTTGAGACAGCATGTGTGTGCCACTATGACTGGCTAATTTTAATTTTTTTGTAGCGATGGGATCTCACTATTTTGCCCAAGTTAGCCTAGAACTCCCGGGCTCAATCAATTCTACCACTTTGACCTCCCAAACTGCTGGAACTCCAGGCATGCACCAGCACACCTGGCTTGCCTATGTTCTAATTTGATTGTTTTCTTTTTTATGCTTTTAAATTTTGAGAGGTCTCTATTATCTATTTTAGATAGCAGTGCTTTGTCGAATATGTGCTTTGCAAACATTTTCTTCCAGTCTGTAGCTTGTCTTTTTATCTTTCTATCTGGCTGTTTCACGGTAGAAATGTTTTTAATTTTGATGAGGTCCAGTTTGTCTGCCAGTCTTTGCTTTTATGATTCAGGCTTTGGGGTCAAGTCTAAGAAGTCTGCCTTGTCCTAGATCCTGAGGATTATGTTTTATATTTGAATTCATGATCCATTTTGAGTTTTATTTTGTGTGAAGCATAAGACATATAGATAGAGGCCCATTTGTTCCTATGAATGCTGATTGCTCCAGCACCATTTGTGGAAAAGCTGTCCTTCCTCCTGAAGTGGTTTTGCACTTTGTCAAAAAATCCACTGGGCATATCTGTGTGGGTCTTTTTCTTGGATTCTCCATTCTGCTCTGTGCTTTGCTGTCTGTGCCCGCCGCCTGCCAGTACTCTCTTAATTACCCTAGCTATAGAGAAAGTCTTTAAATCTTGTTGTCTGATTCCTTCTACTTCTTCTTTTTCGAAATTGTTTTAGCTATTTTAGTTTCCTGCCTTAATTTTTTTAAACTAAGTATGTTTGATTTTTATTTAAAAAATACTAAGACACTTTTTTTTTGCTGTTCTTACTTTAAAAAAAATTAGGCTGTCCACGGTGGCCTGTAATCCCAGCATTTTTAGAGACTGAGGTGGGTGGATCATGAGATCAGGATTTAAAGACCAGCCTGGACAGTATGGTGAAACCCTGTGTCTACTAAAAAACATTACAAAATTAGCCATGCATGGTGGCATATGCCTGTAGTCTCAGCTACTAGGGAGGCTGAGGCAGAAGAATCACCAGAACCTGCAAGGCGGAGGTTACAGTACACCAAGATCACGCTACTGCACTCCAGCCTAAGTGGCAGAATGAGACTCCATATTAAAAAAAAAAAAAAACTTCACATAAGCATTTTAATGTAACTTTATAAAAGCCGTAAATTCAAGAAATGTGTGGTTTTTGCCCTTTAAAATTGAGAGCAGGACTTTGTAGCAATTCCCTTCTGAGATGAAGAGAGTTTCTGTAAGGGATATCATATAAAAACTAAGCTGAGAGACTGTGTCTCAAAAAAACAATTTATTTTGTATTTTAAAGTATACAATTATTATTTACTATAGTCACTGTATTGTGCTATCAAGTCATAGATTTTCTTTTTCACTGCAAAATGGCAACAATGAATAGTAGGTCTTTTAAAATTTTTATTATTTCATTTTATTTGCTAACTTTCCAAACTTGTCAGAGTAGTAGGCTTTATTCATTCTATTTTTTTTTGTACCCTCTCTGCTTTCTATATAAATTTTAGAATAATCTTATCTATATTTACAAAACATCTTGCTGGAATTTTTTTTTGGAATTATGCTAAACCTATGTACAAGGGTTGCACACATTTTAACTCACGTTGTCCCATTTCTCTCCAGAAGGGCTGGACAGGTTGATGTTTTCACCAGCAGGACCCAGGATGTGTGTGTCCACCTTTGCAAACTCACACAGTGGCTGTCTTTATTTGGCTTTGCCAAGCTGATTGCAGAACCTGGCACATTATTTTGTTTTGTAATGCTTAAATTACCATTGAAGCAGAATGTTTTCTCTCTAACTTTGCTGCACCTCTTCTTTCTGAATTGCATTTTACTTTTTGCTCATTTTTAATTTAGATGTCTTTTTCCCTGTGATTTGTAAAAGCTTTTTCTCACTTGCCAAGTCTTCTCCTTCTCTCGGAAACATTTACCCTAGCTCTGGATTAGGAACATCTCATGGCGCTGTTAGAGTTAACTATCCAGTTCAGGGAGGTAAGACATGTCCCAGAATTTCCCTGATGACTTTTTTTTTTTTTTTTTCTGGAGTGCAATGGTGCAATCTTGGTTCACTACAAGCTTCACCTCTCATGTTCAAATGATACTCCTGCCTTTGCCTCCTGAATACGTGGGATTACAGGCATGCATCACGTGCCCAGCTAATTTTTGTATTTTCAGTAGAGACGGTTTCACCATGTTGGCCAGGTTGGTCTTGAACTCCTGAACTCAGGTGATCCAACTGCCTCAGCCTTCCAAAGTGCTGGGATTACAGGTGTGAGCCACCGTGCCAGGCTTCTGATGCCTTTTGAGTGCTACTGAGTCAATCCCAGTTCTGCCACATGCTTTCCACATGACCAAGCCAGGTTACCTTACCTTCAGAATACGGGCTGGCCTGTCGGGAGGGCTGGGGTACATGTAGGATAATGGTTGTGAAAAGCCCATCCAGAATCTCTGAGAGGAAGGCAAAAATGCAAGGATTATCAAGCAGGCTGACTTCAGACCACGTATACTATTGTATCAGCTTGGCTAACATAGTGAAACCCCTGCTCTACTAAAAATAAAAAATTTGGCTGGGTGTGGTGGTATGCCCCCGCAATCCTAGCTACTTGGAAGGTTAGGCAAAAGAAGAACTGAGGAGGCAGAGGTTGCAGAGAGCTGAGATTGTGCCATTGCCTTACAGCCTAGGTGGCAGAGCGAGACTCTGTCTCAAAAAAAACCTCAACTAAAAATATATTTCAGATCTGGACCTTTTTGATCATTGGCAGGGAAGGCACCTTTGTCATCCAAAGCAAGGGCCTCTGGAGTCTGTGAACCTGTGGAGGTAATGTGCTGTTTACTGTCTGGACCTGACCACTGTCACCTTTACTGATAGGTGACAAACAGCCTGCCTGACGTGGCCTTGTTTCTGTGGGTCTTTTTGGTCTGAGAAAACATATTGTCGAAGCAAGCTAGAGTTTAAACCCAGAAACTGACACTGTTGTGATAGCTGGACACCATCATCTAATGAGATTGTAATGGCCCCTCTGGGTACTTCCTGTACCACTCCCACAGTGACAGTGTCACAGGCCTCCCAGCATGAGTGGGACAGCCAGTTGGAGCCGCTGTCGCTATACACTAACCTCCTAATTCTTTTCTTTGTTGTTTTTGTCTTTTTTAAAATGACTCCTTAATCTCTGGATTTTCTTTCTTTTTCAAATTATTCTAGTGTTTTTAGTGTCTTTTTGATATTTCCCTTTTTTTTTTCCTTTTTCTTTTTGTTCTGACTGTCTCCTCTCCCCTTTCAGATCTTTATTCTATTTTTCCTCTATTTTCACCCTGTCTTAGTGTTGATCTCTGTACTTTTAGTTCTTCATATGTTCACAGGTGTCGGCACCCCCTCACAGAGAAGCTGACTGTAATCTGGGCCTTATTCTTAATTGGAATAACCCTTTGCAGTACAAGAGTATGCAAGTGTTGGGTGCATATTGGTGCAAATCTAGTGACTATAACTGGAAGGAGCCTATGTGCCCCGATTTTATTGAGTGTGAGAAATCGTACAACAGCAGCCCAGGAATTTGTTGAAAAAGCACTGTAATCCTGCCCCTCAGACAGTACTGTTTTTCCTTACCAATTGTATTTTCTTTAGCTGTTTACACACCGATTCTGTATAACTAGGAGTAGTTGTGCATTCTTCACTTTTATCACTTATTTTTTTTTTAATATCTATTTTGTTTGAAACTGAGTCTCGCTCTATCACCAGGGCTGGAATGCAGTGGCACAATCTTGGCTCACTGCAACCTCCGCCTCCTGGGTTAAAGTGATTCTCCTGCCTCAGACTCCCAAGCAGTCTGGACTACAGAAGCATGCCACTATGCCCGGCTAATTGTTTGTATTTTAGTAGAGAGGGGTTTTCACCATGTTAGCCAGGAGGGTCTCAATCTCCTGACCTTGTGATCTGCCCACTTTGGCCTCCCAAAGTGCTGGGATTACAGGCGTGAGCCGCCGTGCCTGGCTTTTGTCACTTCTTAAATCAGCAGAGCCTCACTTTGTCTCACATGCTGGAATGCAGTGGCATGATCTTGGCTCATTGCAACCACTGCCTCCTGGGTCCAAGAGATTCTCCTGCCTTAGCCTCCCAAGTAGCTGAGATTACAGGCTCATGCCATTGCACCCGGATAATTTTTGTATTTTTAGTAGAGATGTAGTTTCACCAAGTTGGCCAGACTGGTCTCAAATTATAGACCTCAGGTGATCATCTGCCTTGGCCTTCCAAAGCACTGGGATTACAGGTGTAAGCCACCGTGCCTGGTCATGTGCTAATTTTTTTTTTTTTTTTAACCTCACTCAGTAAAACACCAACACATTTAAGCTTTTAGAGTCAGCATTTTATTAGCTGCTTAATTACCCGCTGGGTTGACACACTTAACTGGATACCTCTCCTTTCCCCTAGGAGATGCCTGACTGAGGTCAGGACATGGTGAGAGGTGTGTAGACTTGGCCACTGGCCAGATTGGATCTAGGTATGGCCTCTTGTGGCCCTAATTAGCTGTGTAATCCTAGATGAGTCATTGACCTCCTCTAAACAGTGATGTTTTGGGGGCTTTGAGGGGCCAGAAAGTGGAATGTCTTTAGTACCAAGCTCAGGACTTAGCACTTTCTTCTTGCCATGGTGGGAGCGATCACTGGCCAGCTCTCTCTGTGTGGGGGCTTGTGTGCATGTATAACCACTCGGATAGCTGGAGAAGGAGGGATGAGATGGGTGAGAACCAGACCCAGGGCAAAGAAAACAGTCACAAGCTTGTGTGCCTGGTGATTCATGATGATGTGTGGAAACTCTTCTGATTCTGGAACCAGAGACCAATCTCAGAAGATAGAGTCTCTTTTCTCTCTGAGCTCTCCAAGCAGTTGAAGTCCCTTTGTTCACTTATTGGAAATTGACATTGGGCTTCTGCTCTTGCTGTTTTCTGGGTGATTGTATTGTTTGCCCTAGAATTATGATTCACTAAAGAAAATTAAGTTTACATTTTCTAAATCAACTAATCTTAATAATATCTGTGTCTGAATTCTCTGTTCAGAGAATGTTTAAAATACATACTTTTTGACTCTTAACTGTCGTCATATATGTTGGTCATGACAAAATTGAGGGGTTAACCTTTTTTCTCCCAACTGGGTGTGTTTGGTTTTTACCAATATCTGTGTTTTTGTTTACAGATCCCCACTGAAAAATTATTGTGTGAACTTATTACAAGCAGGCAAGTTTAGCCGAAGTCTTTTATATTGAACTAGAGAGTGACTGAGCTGGAAAGCAAAGTACAGAGTAGAAGCTCAGCTGAGTGGCCTTTGTGCTTTTCTGTTCTCTATCACCAGCCACTCAGCATGGCGGGTTCTGCTTCACCTGCTGCCTGTAATCCTAGCACTTTGGGAGGCCAACGTGGGTGGATCACCTGAGGTCAGCCTGGCCATCATGGTGAAACCCCATCTTTAAAA
>NW_016108213.1:95660-97259 GCF_001604975.1 Cebus imitator | reverse complement strand
CTGTGGTCTCCCTCACAGCTCTGCCTGGCAGG
Source organism: Cebus imitator (assembly GCF_001604975.1). Lineage (NCBI taxonomy): Eukaryota > Metazoa > Chordata > Mammalia > Primates > Cebidae > Cebus > Cebus imitator. The sequence goes on along the minus strand of NW_016108213.1, from coordinate 97,227 downwards.
TCAGAGCCAGCCTGTGCAGATTCTTTTCCAAGGGGCCAGGCCTTTTAGTGATTGGCCTGGTAACTGCAGACCTCTCAGGCTATAATTGTTGGATATAAATGCCCAGGTGGTAGCCCTCACCACTTGGGTAGCAGACAAGAGACCTCAGAACTTTTGGGTTCTTGACAGCTTATAGACGTTTGTTGGGGAAATAAGGATGTCATAAACACCACTGGTTTGGGAGCTGAGTGCAGCTTGATGTGCTCTTGGCCCTGCCACCGACTGGTTGTGTGCCCCTGGACAGATCATTTACCTGCTCTGAATTGGCCTCTTCATCTGCAGTGCAACTTGGAAACAGTTGCTTCTGCCCCACAAGGCCCTTGGTTTGCAAGGCTAGTGGTGTGGGTGTGGTGGCTCTTATTTCTGTTAACACACGAGCAAAGATTAGCAGTCATGCTTTTGAGCGTTTTTGTGTTTCTGCTGATATGGGACTTGGCTGATCCAGAAGGTAAAGGGTTCTTGAACAAACAGGTATATATATGTGTGCACAGAACAAGTGGAGGGGCTGGGAAGAGCCCCCAGGCTGGGCAACCTCTGTGCCTCCTTCCACATTCCTCCACTGTCAAGTATTACTAGGCAGGAGCACAGCTATCAAACTTAACATGAGAAGATTTTAGTTTAAAATAAACATTTTTTAAACACTTGGAGTCATCTTTCATGGCTAGAGTATCTTTTAGTATTTTGTAACCTTACTTGTGATTAAAGTGCTGTCCAGACTTTTTGTTTTGAAATAACCGTAGTCTCTCATGGAAGTTGCACAACTACCTGTAGCTTGAAGAGTTTCTGCGTATCTTTCACCAGCTCTCCCTGTTGATGGCATCTTAGTTAACAACAGCACAGTGATCGGAGCCAGAAAGTAGACGTCAGTGTAACACTAAAGGCCTTGGTCAGAGTTGAGCAGTTCTATATGCAGTCAGTTTGTGTGTGTGTGTGTGTGTGTGTGTGGTTCTGTGAAATTTTATCATTTGCATAGATTTGTGTAACCACCACCACAATCCAGACACCGAACTGTTTCTTGTCCAGATCTTTGCCCTTCTACTGCCCCTTTCACAGTCATACCCTCACTAACTCCTGGCAAGCACTGACTGGTCTGTTTTCCATTATGATAATTTTGTTGTTTCAAGAATTTTCTATAAAAGAAATTTAAGGTTGAACATCCTAAATCCAAAACTCCAAAATTCAAATGCTTCAAAATCTTTTAACTTTTTAAGTGAGGGCATGACATTCAAAGTAAATGCTCTTTGGAGCATTTTGAATTTTGGATTTGTAAATTAGTGATGCTCAATTGGTACGTATAATGCAGGTATTAAAAAATTCGAAATCTGAAATTCTTCTGATCCCAAGCATTTCAAATGAGGGATACATAGTCTGTACTTGTAAGTGATTTTAGATGGTTATATATGGCTGTTTTGTTGGAAGGGACCTTGTTTGTGCTATGCCGTGGCTCATAATCCAGTTTTTGAGGAAGGCACCTTTACTTGTACCTCCCTTTGAGATTCATGGTGCACATTTGTGTTTTTTCTTTTCT
>NW_016108213.1:81279-95567 GCF_001604975.1 Cebus imitator | reverse complement strand
AATAATTAATTATTTTTTTAATTTTTTTGAGCCTTGCTCTGATCCCTATGCTAGAGTGCAGTGCACAATTAAGGCTTACTGCAGCCTCCACCTTCTGGGCTCAAGAGGTACTCCTGCCTCTGCTTCCTATGTAGCTGGGCTCAGGCATTTACTGCCACACTTGGCTAATATTTTATTATTTTTTTGTAGAGATGAGGTCTCACTATATTGCCCATGGTAATCTGGAACTCCTAGGCTCAAGTGATCCTCCCATCTCAGCCTCCCTAAGTGCTGGGATTACAGACATGAACCACTGCTCTCAGTGTCACTACTGCATGTTAAGTATTCTGAGAATTCCTGTGGAAAAGAAATTTGACTTAACTTTGCTTAACATAGTTCCCCATAACCATTTTTTTTGAGATGAAGTCTCGCTCTGTCACCCATGCTGGAGTGTAGTGGTGCGATCTTGGCTCACTGTCTACCTCCCGGGTTCAAGCAATTCTCTGCCTCAGCCTCCCGAGTAGCTGGGGCTACAGGCACCCACCACCGTGCTCCGCTAATTTCTTTTTTTATTTTTAGTAGAGACTGTGTCTTACCATTTTGGTCAGGCTCATCTTAAGCTTCTGACCTTGTGATCTACCCGCCTTAGCCTCCCAAAGTGCCGAGATTACAGACATGAGTCAATGTGCCTGGACAACCATTTTCTTTTCTTGTTTCTTTTTTTAAAAGTATCTATGTATTAATTATTTTCTTTCCTCAGACCTTGCAGGAATTAAATTCCCCCGTCCTCAACACCCCAGTATGATCCTCTACACTCTACAAGGGCTTCTGAGGACAGCAGGCTAAGAGAGGCTGATTTTAGCACTTAACATTTTGAAGACATTTTAAACACTCTAACTGTATTTATTTATAGCTTTAAAACTATTCATGTTTCTAGTCCAGTTAATTAATTTTAAAAAATGGTGATTCATCAAGTCCCCTGAACCTATGGCGTGGGGGGTTCTGGGTTCAAAGTGGAGGCACCTGATGGTCAAGTTCAGGTTCTTTGTCCCGTGTGGGGACTGGAGTCCATGTCAGTCTGCTGGAGGTAAGCAGGGGATGCTCTGTTTAGCAAGGCTGAGGGGATAGTGGTGAACCGCAGATATAAATTTTTAGCCAACTGTGTTTATTGCAGATTGCTTTTTAAAAAAATTCAACACATAGCTTGGTTCAATGGCTCACACTTGTAATCCTAGCTACTCAGGAAGCCGAAGCAGGAGGACATAAATTTGAGACCAGCCTGGGTAACATAGCAAGATCCCATCCCTTAAAAAGATAATAAAAACTTAGCTGGGCATGGTGGTGCACACCTGTGGTCCCAGCTACTTAGCAGGCTGAATCAGGAGGATGACTTGAGCCCAGAGTTTGAGGCTACAGTGAACCATGATGTCGCCACTGCATGGGCTTCGGTGACACGGTGAGATTCCATTTTTAGAAGGAACAAACAAAAATTTCAGCACATTTGTTTCCTCACTTGTCACCTTAAGCATGTAATTTTGTTGCTTTATACAATCTAACCTTTCCTAAATATTGTGAACTCATGATATTTGAAAAATACCTGCATCTGAAATTTTACAGAGTTCCAGATGCAATGAGCTAAGTGCACTTTATTCTATTCATTTAAACAGTGTCCCCAAGGTGAGTCCAGTTCAGCCCAACTCTCTTAGGGGCTTTTGTGCAGCCTTCATTGTTGAAGTGGGCCTCCTCTTTCCCTAAAGCCCACTGTTGGAGACAGCTCCCCCTGCCACAAGTGGCAATATGCTGCTGCTTACTACTCCTTTCTTTTCTTTGGACTTGCAGGGTTCCTGTGTTGCACTGAGATTGGTGGGCTGTGCATAGAGCAGCCACAAAGTTACCTTGAACAATTTGAATTTGAGCATGCCACTGCCTCAGTTTGTGAGTGTCCAAGTCCCTCAAGTTCTTTCTTCTAATAGCATATGTGTGTGTGTGCATGTCTGTGTATATCTCCATGTTTTCTCTAGTCCTCCCTTTTTATTTCAGTGAAATTCACATAATGGAGAATTAATAATTTTAAAGTGAACTATTCAGTGGCATTTACTGCATCCATAATTTTGTGCAGTTATGACCTCTATTTCCAGAACATTTTCATTACCTCAAAATGAGACTCCATCTGCATTAAGTCACCACTCTTTGATTCCCCTTTCCCAGTCTCTGGCAACCACTAATTTTATTTCTGTCAACAGATTGCTTGTCTTGGACATTTCATATCAATGGAATCATATAACGTGGCCTTTTGTGTCTGGCTTCTTTCCCTCAGCATCGTGTTTTCAGGGTTCATCCATGTTGCAGCATGGATCAGTCCTTCTGAATCATATTCATTCATGTGGCTGAATCATGTTCCATTCTGGGGATAGAAGACTTCTTTATCTATTTATCTACCTATGAATGTGTGTGTTCTGTCCACTGTTTTGACTGTTGTAAATAGTATGTGCTATGAGTATTCATTTTAACACCTATTTTTAATTCTTTTAGTAAAAATCACCAGTTTTTAACTTAATACCTAGCAGTGGAATTGCTGGATCATGTAGTAATTCAGATTAACTTTTTGAGTGTTATTTTTTGGCAAGCACTTTGAAATGTGTATTCTTTTCATCAAACCCACCCTCCTATGATTTAATTCTAACCCAGCCACAAAGAATGTTTCTCTTTCTTCTCAGGATGGCACCAGCAATCCTCTGATGGTGACGCCACCCTCGGCAGAGGCCCGCTGGACTGTGAGGGCAAGTGAACAGGACAGCTTCTTGGCTGTCTTCCAGATAGAATTGTACTAGCAGTTCTTCAAGAATTGTTCTGGAATTCTTCTAGTTTGACATTGTTCTGAGCACTTTATAGAATGATTGCATCCCCTCTTCTGTCTCAGTGTGAGTGGCCATAGAATGTGGATGAAACACCTCTTCAAATGAATATTTTTTTTCTGTTCTTTTTTCTCACCTTCCTGTGTCTGAATTATATTTCATTACGGGGATACATCACTTCTTTATTCATCTACAAATGAACATGTAGGTTCTGTCCACCCTTTGACTGTTGTGAATAGTATGTGCTATTTTTTTTTTTTAAATCTCATAACAAGTCTATGTACCTTGTTTTTCACAAGGTCTATGGTTTAACTTTCATATATGTATATGTTCGTGTGTATATATATGTGTATATGTATGTGTATATATACACATATATACATATACACACGAACATATACATATAATTGCACTTTAGGTTATGGGGTACATGTGCAGAATATGCAGGATTGTTGCATAGGTACATACGTGGCAATGTGGTTTGCCGCCTCCATACCCATCACCTATATCTGTCATTTCTCCCCATGTTATTCCTCCCAAACTCACTGCTGCCTGCAGTCCCTCCCCAGTCCCCCCCGCCGCACAGACCCCAGTGTGTGATACGCCCCCCCGTGTCTATGTGTTCTCATTGTTTAACGCCTGCCTATAACAGAGAACATGCCCTGTTTGATTTTCTGTTCTTGTGTCAGTTTGCTGAGAATGATGGTTTCCAGATTTATCCAAGTCCCTAAAAAGGACACACACTCATCATTTTTTATGGCTGCATAGTATTCCATGGTGTGTATGTGCCACATTTTCCTTGTCCATTCTATCATCAGTGGGCATTTGGGTTGGTTCTAGGTCTTTGCTATTGTAAATAGTGCCACAACGAACATACATGTGCCTGTGTCTTTTTTTTTTTTTTTGAGGCGGAGTTTCACTCTTGTTACCCAGGCTGGAGTGCAATGGCACGATCTCAGCTCACCGCAACCTCCGCCTCCTGGGTTCAGGCAATTCTCCTGCCTCAGCCTCCCGAGTAGCTGGGATTACAGGCACACGCCACCATGCCCAGCTAATGTTTTGTATTTTTAGTAGAGACGGGGTTTCACCATGTTGACCAGGATGGTCTTGATCTCTTGACCTCATGATCCACCCGCCTCGGCCTCCCAAAGTGCTGGGATTACAGGCTTGAGCCACTGTGCCCGGCCCCTTTTTTTTTCCTTACAATAGGCAAGGGACTCTGAGAAATACTTATTTCTGATATGTCAGAGCTTTATCTTTTTTCTCTGCATCCAGCATGTAATAAGCCAAGAAAAGTCATCACCATGAATTTATGATGTGCAACATTACAAATGTTCCTTTTGAGGCTTTTGAACATGGGAAGTTGTGAATGCCCAGGATTCCTGTTAGAGATTAGATGAGGTCCTTGGATATCAGTGAGGAGAAAGGCAATGTACTGTTAGCTTTCATTAACTCTATGCCAAGCAGATTATAAAAATGCACATTTAATGAGAATGGCCTTTATAGCCCAGGAAAACTCAGAAAGTGCTGAATAAAAAATAGATGCTAGGCGTGGTGGCTGACACCTGTAATCCAGCAATTTGGGAGGCTGAGGTGGGGGAATCACCTGTGGTCAGGAGTTCAAAACCAGCCTGGCCAACATGGTGAAACCCCATCTCCACAAAAATACCAAAATTTTCCAGGCATGATGGTGGGTGTCTATAATCCAAGCCATTGAGGAGGCTGAGGTGGGAGAATCGCTTGAGCCTGGTAGGCAGAGGTTACAGTGAGCCAACATGCCATTGCACTGCAGCCTGGGTGACAGAGTAAAACTACATCTAAAAAAATAATTAGAAGAGGCTGCCTTTCTAGGATGCTAAACCTAAACTTATTTATAGACACCATTAGAGATAACAGAACATGGGAAATAGTTGTAGCTTAAACTTTGCTTAAAACTGATGTTTCTTTATGACTAGATTAAGATTAAGTTGACTCTTTTTTGAGTTAGTAATATCATAGTAGTGTTTCATCATCCTGTGCACATCACCATCTGAAATAAATTTATTTTATTATAGTTGATGTGAATTGTATTTACTTGGTAAATATGTTCTTCAGATTTTTTTCTACTCTAGAGTTATCTATTTTAATTTTTATTATTAATAGGTACTTAGGGGAGATTTATTAACTGATGTGCAAAAAACCAAAAAGATTAAACCAAATTTAATCTGATAGTCCTTTTTTCTTAGATTCTTTTGGCATGTAATGTGCTATAAATAATGAAGACTCCCATCTTCATTTACTGGTCAAATAAATTGAAAACCTAGGCTGTGCCACTTACTATATTTTTGACAAAATATTATTCTTGGGCCAGAAGCAATGACACCACTGGCAAACTTGTTAGAAATTCAAAAACTCAAGCTTTATTCTAAGTCTCCAGAGTCAACATCTACATTTTAACAAGAGCTCCTGTTTGTTGTTGCACACAATAATATTTGAGAAATGTGTTTCTATTTTACTATGAAGTTTTAATTTACTAACTATAGACAGCTTATTTTGTATTATATAAATATAGCTTTCAGAAGTGCGTGTCTGTGTTGGTGTCCTTCATTTTATAATGTATGATCAAGAAAAGTATTGTATATACACTAGTTTTGTGGATCCTATGCCGTTTTGTTTTATCAGAGTTAAAGAATACACTAGAGAGTATTTTTGTGCTAGAAAGTATTTTATTGTGCCTGGTGCAGTGACTCATGCTTGTAATCCCAGCACTTTGGGAGGCCAAGGTGTGTGGATCACCTGAGGTGAGAAGTTTGAGTCCAGACTGACCAACATAGTAAAACCCTGTCCCTACTAAAAGTACAAAGTTAGCTGAGCATGGTGGTGCATGGCTGTAATTTCAGCTACTTGGGAGACTGAGGCAGGTTAATTACTTGAATCCAGGAGGCATTGGTTGCAATGAGCAGAGATCATGCATTGCACTCCAGCATTGAAATTCTGTTTCAAATATATATATATATATATATATATGTATGTATATATAAATATATATATATATGTATGTATATATAAATATATATATATGTATGTATATATAAATATATACATATGTATGTATATATAATTGGATAATTACACTTATATAAGTCAGAAACACTTCTTTTTGCTCTCAATTTGCCTGATGTAAAATTTAGAATTCTTCCGATTACTACCTGCTAAATTACTTGAATCCAGGAGGCATTGGTTGCAATGAGCAGAGATCATACATTGCACTCCAGCATTGAAATTCTGTTTCAAATATATACATGTATATATATATATATATAATTGGATAATTACACTCATATAAGTCAGAAACACTTCTTTTTGCTCTCAATTTGCCTGATGTAAAATTTAGAATTCTTCCGATGACCACCTGCTAAATATGTTATGTTTTTCAGGAGATGTTGACATTCAGGGATGTGGCCAAAGGATTCTGTCCAGAAGAGTGGGAATGCCTTGATTCTTCTCTGCAACATTTGTATAGGGATGTGACGTTAGAGAACTACAGAAACCTGGTGTCCCTGGGTGAGAATAACTTCAATATACAATTCACATTCCACACTTAATAATTTATTTTGTTTTGTTTTCTGGGAATTTATGCTTTGCATGAATGAGTTTCAGATTCTTGCTTCAAAATAAAGCAAGAAAATGGGTATCTGTTTAGGTAGAAAAAATTTCAAGATGATTTATCTTAACAACAATCTTTTTTAATACCAGAAATGTAGTGGCATAAAATATTGTCACCTATACGTTAAAATCAAATTGTTACCACTAATTTTTTATTATTACTGAGTAGTAGAGCTAAGAACCCACAAATTCAAAATGCTATATAAATATTGTAAAATTCCCCTTAGGAAACAGTATATTGAGATTAATTTTCTAGAATCGTTTATAATGTTCTCTCTTCTCTACTGAGCACAGTACTAGATTGATAATTGGACTGTTCTAGCAAGAGTCATGTTCTGTTTTCTAATAAAACAGGTCTTGGTGACTCCAAGCCAGAATTAATTACCCATCTGGAGCAAGGAAAAGATCCTTGGAATGTGAAGAGACAGGAGACAGTAGTCAAACACTCAGGTAGGTAGGAGTGAATGAAGCAAATGACACAAATGAGAGTTCCTGGTGTCAAGGAGGGTGCCAGATTTTTAATTATAATTTAAGAGGCTCTCTGCCAATGGAAATAGTTTCTGATTAGCCTACATTTCTTTCTCTTGCTTTGACATAAGGACATCTTTTGTCTCATTCTCATTAACTTTTAATGTCCTCTTCAGTTATGGTTATTTTGATTGTTTTCTTAGTTTACATTGGTAATGAAAGTCTTAATAATAACTTAAAAGAATGTGTGATCTGAATGCTCTGTCATTGCTTTGAAAGAAATAGTAATATCTGTAATTTTGAGAAACCCTATGTTAAACAATTTTTAAGGTTTTTTTTGTATGATGCCTAAAATATAATAGATTTTTGATGATATTGGGAATTAGTTAAGAAATCCCAGGAACATCAAAAAGATGTATGTTCCTGCTTTATACTTTTCTATCCTACAGGGGTTTCAAATGGGATTTTATAGAAATTTGTAATAAGTAATTTTACAAAACACTAAGCATCTCCCTAAATATAAGAATGTCTAAAATTTTGTTACTTGAAAATGTTACTGTTTTTATATAAACTGATATTGATAAACTCTGTACGCCTAAATCCCTCAACTGTAATGTTTATCTACTTCATACATTTATCAAATAGACTGTCATTGAGGAGCTTAAAACATTGTTGAGTATATATTAAAAGCTCAATTTTAACTTTATTTTTAAATAATTTGTATTTTATAATTTTTCCTTATTTAATATAAGGCTTACTGGGCCTCTGTTTTTCAAATATACGTGTATATGTATATATACACACAATGCTCATATGTATACACCTGTGTATATATGTATGTGTTTTTAACATGGATATTTTCACAAATAATAACTGAATATTTTGATATTTATTGTATACAATTTATTGATTTTATATGTATGCATAATAGATGGTTAGTATAATAAAATTAATGAACAGATGTATCACCTTATATAGTTACCATTTGTGTAGTGAGAACAGTTAAGATCTGTCAGCAAATTTTCAGCATACAAAAGAGCATTATTAACTAAAGTCATCAAGCTGTAAATTAAGTCACCACAACTTGTTCTGTGACTAAAAATTTGTACTATTTGAATAGCATCGCTTATTTTCCCCACCTTTTGTTTCTTCAAGTGGGGTAAATTTTCTCCTTTTTTTCTTTTTTTTTTTTTAAATTTATTTATTTTACTTTAGGTGTATACTATGTCTGGCATTTCTCCCCATGTTATCCCTCCCCACCACCTTTTTTTCTTATGTCCTGAGATCCTTTGATGAAATTTGGAAAGCAATACATAGCCATCTAATCTAATATTAAAAGATTTACTTAAAGACTGATTATGGCAATAATCCATGCTATGGATATTTAGTGTTTCACAAACATGTTCTCAGTTGTGTCTTTTTACTTTTATATGTTATTTCTAAGTTAAAGAGATTTTTTCTCATTTTGTTTTAAGATTTTATAATCTTTTGCTTTTCTAGTTGACTTTGGCATTGTAATACTTTAGTATTGTGACAAGCATTGACCTTTCTTCTCAGCATTACTTTATCATTGTGTTGGTTGTGTACTAAACCTGGTTACCTTCTGCAGCGTAGAAAAATTCCAGGCATGCGAAAGAGGGGAAATAATAGCCATATACTTAGTATAAATGATTTAGCAGGTAACATATGTGAAAGCTTCAAAAGTAAAAGAGAAAAACTACAGTTTAAAATAGGGATTGGAATTTTGTGTTCCAAATGGGATTGATTCTTAAAAACCAGGTTTGTTTATTTTACTGTGGTGGAGAAAAATTTTGTGATGTATGCTTACTGTGCTCTTAAATTCTCTAAGTGCATGCATTTTCAAAAACCACTATGTTAGACAGTTTTAAAAGATCTGTTTTTGCATTACATTAGACATCTATGAGAGGAGTAGGTGAAACATTAAAATTTGGTTAAGAGATTCCAGAAGTACCAGGAACAAATGTCATATGTTCTCTGCTTTATAATTTCCAGTCAGGTGATCATAGAGAAAATGAGACTGAGAACTTTCATCAGAGCACAAAACATCTAGACAAATAACTTAATGGTTGAATATTTGATTTTACTTACCTCATACATTTCTGAAAAACACTAATATAGGTTACTTACAACACTGCTCAGCATATAGTAAATTCCCAATTATTACTATTTTTTTTAATAACTATTCTATCATTTTATCTTACTGTGAAGATTAGTAGGACTGTGTCCTACATTTTTTCTTTTTACTTTCTCATTCTCTGTGTGCCAACTTTGCCTGCAATTTCACAAGTTCTCAGGTAATGTACTTGAATGCATATGTTATATAAAAACTGAATTATATAATTAATATGCACCTCATATTCATTAAAAATTTTTATACATTTACTGAACATAAAAAGTTACTAGCATTTTTATTCGCTTTTCTCAAACTATGTGATTAAAATAATCATATACCTTTGTTTCTAATTGTTCATTTAGTGTATTAGTGTTTCATACATATTGTGCAGTATTTATAGTGTATATATTATTTAGAAATGTAATAGTTTGCTTTGCTTCCAGAGGTCAAATTATAACCTTTACATTTTGTGTAAAAATAGCAAAATAATAATGATGTAATAAAGAAGATTCTTCTGCACTTGTTTCTATACTTGTACTATTTCAGTTCTTGTTTCTTCATGTTTGTTAAAGTATGAATGATAATAATGCATTTTCTATAAAATGTTATGTTCTTTCATTGTACACTAATGATTCAAATTTCATGGCCTTCAATAGCAAAGACATGGAATCAACCTAGATGCCCAATAGGGCATCTTCTATTGGATGAAGAAAATATGATACCTATACACCCTGAAATACGACATCGCCATAAAAACAGGACATACTTAAATTCTTTGTAACAATGTTGATGTATATGGAGGTCATTATGCAAAGTAAATTAATGCAGAAACAGGAAACCAAAAGATGCATGTTCTTACTTGTGAGAGCCAAGTACTGGGTATATGTAAATATAAAGATGAAAACAATATACATGGGGGACCACTAGAGGAGGAAGGGAGAGAATAAAAGAGCTAAAAGACTACCTATTGTGTACTGTGATTACTACCTGTGTAGTACTAGTACCCCAAAGCTTAGCAGTCCATAGTATACCCATACGGCAAACCTATACATGTAACCTCTGAACCCAAAGTAAAAGTTGAAAACAAAACAAAACAAAACACGAAAATATGTTCTCTTTGTAAATGTGCAGTCATAGTTGAAAACTGTAGCTATCTAGAAGAAATCTTTTTTAGTAGGACATTATGCTTAGTCAATTGTTTTCATTAATTTTTTGTTGTTGTTAAATTGTGTTCTGCCATTTTACATTCCTTTGTCTGATTTTAGTACAGGCTATGTCACATTAATTAATTGTGTTTTTGTTTTTATTTACAAAGTAAAATTTTATATGTCAATATTTAATCCTGTATACATTAAGACAATGTTTGGACAAAAGTGAGATATGAATCTGCTATATATCTATTGCCAATTTAATTATTTTTGTGTTTGTTTGACTGTATAAATATTGTCCCTCTTTCATAACTTGAATAGCTGGGTTTGTTTTTTTGGTTGATTGTGAATGGTTGTTTTATTTTATTTATTTATTTTTTTTGAGACGGAGTTTCGCTCTTGTTACCCAGGCTGGAGTGCAATGATGCGATCTTGGCTCACCACAGCCTCTGTCTCCTGGGTTCAAGCAATTCTCCTGCCGCAGCCTCCCAAGCAGCTGGGAATACAGGCGTGTGCCACCATGCCCAGCTAATTTTCGTATTTTTAGTAGAGACGGGGTTTTACCATGTTGACCAGGATGGTCTCGATCTCTTGACCTCGTGATCCACTTGTCTCGGCCTCCCAAAGTGCTGGGATTATAGGCGTGAGCTACCGCGCCCGGCAGTTGTTTTATTTTTGATTCTAAAAAATGCATAACAAAATTTATAATCTTTAATTTTTCAATTATATAGTTAAGTATATTAGCAACATATCACTAGAACATATTAATTTTTATAAAATAAATATGCAATATACATGAATCCACTATTTATTCCTATTAACTTGCACTTTCCAAACATTCTGTTTTCTCTTTTTAAAGATGTAACTATTTTAGATACTCCCTGTAAGTATATTCCTACAGTATTTTAGTGCATGTGACCAGCTTATTAAATTTAACATAATGTCTTCAAATTTTGTCTTTATGGTAAATACTAGAAAATTTTCTGCTTTTTAAAAGTGGAGTAATACTTCATTTTCTTTGTATTTCAAATTATGTTTGTCCATTTATTTGATACAAGAAGTTTAAATTGTTTTCACCTATTGGCTTTTGTGGATAATGCTTCAATAAATTATGTGTGAATAACTCATTTAACCATATATGCAAGAGTTTATATCTGTGCGTCCTTCTATTTTACTGCTTTTGGTGTTCTGCCTTTATACCAGTACTAAAGTGTTTTGTTTACTGTAGCTTTGTTTTGTGTTTGGAAATTATTAAGCATAATGGCTTCAATATTTTTCTTTTTATTTATTTATTTTAAATTTATTTATTTTACTTTAGGTGCATACTATATCTGGCATTTCTCCCATGTTATACCTCCCCGCCCCATGCTGTCCCCTACACGCCAATCTGCGCTCCTCTCCCTGAGTCTACCTGTTCTCTTGTTTAACATCCACCTATGAGTGAGAACATATGGTGTTTGGCTTTCTGGACTTGTGTCACTTTGCTGAGAATGATGGTTTCCGGATTCATCCAAGTCCCCAAAAAGGAACGAACTCATCGTTTTTGATGGATGCATAGTATTCCATGGTGTATATGTACCACATTTTCTTTGCCCAGTCTGTCATTGGTGGGCATTTGGTTTGGTTCCAGTTCTTTGCTGTTGTACACAGGGCTGCAATGAACATATGTGTGCATATGTCTTTATAGTAGAACGATTTATAGTTCTTTGGGTATATACACAGTAATGAGATTGCTGGGTCAAATGGAATTTCCATTTCTAGATCCTTGAGAAATTGCCACACTGTCTTCCACAATGGTTGAACTAATTTACATTCCCACTAACAGTGTAAAAGTGTTCCTATTTCTCCACATCCTCTCCAGCATCTGTTGTCTCCAGATTTTTTTAATGATTGCCATTCTAACTGGTGTGAGATGGTATCTCAATGTGGTTTTGATTTGCATTTCTCTAATGACTAGTGATGATGAGCATTTTTTCATATATTTGTTGGCCTCATAAATGTCTTCTTTTGAAAAGTGTTCATATCCTTTGCCTGCTTTTGAATCAGGTTTTTTTTCTTGTAGATCTGTTTTAGTTCTTTGTAGATTCTGGATATTAGCCCTTTGTCAGATGGGTAGATTGCAAAAATTTTTTCTCATTCTGTTGGTTGCCAATTTGCTCTAATAATGGTTTATTTTGCTGTAAAGAAGCTCTGGAGTTTAATTAGATCCCGTTTGTCTATCTTGGCTTCTATTGCCATTGCTTTTGGTATTTCAGTCATGAAGTCCTTGCCTATATTATGTCCTGGATGGTTTTACCTATGTTTTCTTTTAATATTTTTATGGTGTTAGGTTTTACGTTTAAATCTTTGATCCATCTAGAGTTTATTTTAGTGTAAGGTGACAGGTAGGGGTCCAGTTTCTGCTTCCTGCACATTGCTAGCCAGTTTTCCCAACACCATTTATTAAACATGGAGTCCTTTCCCCATTGCTTGTTTTTGCTGGATTTGTCAAAAGTCAGATGGTTATAGAGTGTGGTGTTTCTTCTGGGGACTCTGTTCTGTTCCATTGGTCTATGTCTCTGTGTTGGTACCAGTACCATGCTGTTTTGATTACTGTAGCCTTGTAGTATAGTTTGAAGTCCAGAAGTGTGATGCCTCCAGCTTTGTTCTTTTTGCTTAGGATTGTCTTGGCTATGCAGTGTCTTTTGTGATTCCATATGAAGTTTAAAGTGTTTTTTTTTTCCAGTTCTGTGAAGAAGGCCATTGGTAGCTTGATGGGGATAGCATTAAATCTATAGATTACTTTGGGCAGTATGGCCATTTTCACGATATTGATTCTTCCTAACCATAAGCATGGAATGTTTCTCCATCTGTTTGTGTCTTCTTATTTCATTGAGCAGTGGTTTGTAGTTCTCCTTGAAGAGGTCCTTTACATTCTTTGTTAGTTGTATTCCTAGGTATTTTATTCTCTTTGTAGCAATTGTGAGTGGGAGTTCACTCTTGATTTGGCTCTCTGTCTGTTATTGGTATATAGGAATGCTTGTGATTTCTGCATGTTGATTTTGTATCCAGAGACTTTGCTGAAGATACTTATCAGTTTGAGAATATTTTGGCCCGAGATGATGGGATCTTCTAGATATACAATCATGTCATCTGTAAATAGTGACAGTTTGACTTCCTCCTTTTCTAATTGAATACCATTTATTTCTTTTTCTTGCCTGATTTCTCTGGCTAGAACTTCCATGTTGAATAGGAGTGGTGAGAGGGAATCCTTGCCTAGTGCCTGATTTCAAAGGGAATTTTTCCATCTTTTGCCTGCGCAGTATGATATTGGCTGCAGGTTTTTGATACAAAGCTTTTATCATTTTATGATACATTCCATCAATAACTAGTTTAGTGAGAATTTTTAGCATGAAGGGCTGTTGAATTTTATCAAAGGCCTTCTCTGCATCTAGATAATCATGTGGTTTTTGTCTTTGGTTCCATTTATATGTTGGTTTACATTTATGGATTTGCGTATGTTGAACCAACTTTGCATCCCCGGGATGAAGCCTATTTGGTCGTGATGGATAAGCCTCTTGATGTGCTGTTGCAATCTGTTTGCCAGTGTCTTATTGAAGATTTTTGCTTCGATGTTCATCATGGATATTGGCCTGAAGGTTTCTTTTTTAGTTGAGTCTCTACCTGGTGTTGGTATCAGGATGATGTTGGTCTCATAAAATGAGTTAGGGAGGATTCGTCCTTTTGTATTGTTTGATACAGTTTCAGAAGGAATGGAACCAGCTCCTCTTTGTACATCTGGTAGAATTCACCTGTGAACCCCTGTGGACCTGGACTTTTTTTGACTGGTAGGCTATTGATTGCTGCCTCTATGTCAGCCCTTGTTACTGGTCTATTCAGGGTTTCAACTTTCTCCTGGTATAGTCTTGGTAGAGTACAAGTGTCCAGAAGTTTATCCATTTCTTCCTAGTTTACTGGTTTATGTGAGTAGAGCTGTTTGTAGTAATCTCTGATGGTAGTTTGTATTTCTGTGGGATTAGTGGTAATATCCCCTTGATCGTTTTTTATTGAATCTGTTTG
>NW_016108213.1:70846-81138 GCF_001604975.1 Cebus imitator | reverse complement strand
TTTTTTTTGAAGGGTTTTTTATGTCTCTATCTCCTTCAGTTCTGCTCTGATCTTAGTTATCTTTTGTTTTCTGCTGGCTTTTGAGGTTTTTTGATCTTGTTACTCCAGCTTTTTCAATTTTGATGATAAGGTGTCGATTTTAGATCTTTCCTTTCTTCTCTGTTGGGCATTTATTACTATAAATTTCCCTCTTGACACGCTTTAAAGGTGTCCCAGAGATTCTGGTAAGTTGTGTCTTCATTCTGGTTGGTTTCAAAGAACATCTTTTTTTCTGCCTTCATTTCATTGTTTATCCAATCAACAGTCAGAAGCAAGTTGTTCACTTTCCAAGTGGTTGTGAATGTTTGAGTGTGTTTCTTAATTGTGAGTTCTAGTCTGATTGTGCTGTGGTCTGATAGACTGTTATGATTTCTATTCTTTAGCATTTGCTGAGGAGTGATTTGCTTCCAGTGATGTGGTCAATTTTAGAGTAAGTGCAATGTGGTGCTGAGAAAAATGTATATTCTGTGGATTTGGGGTGGAGTGTTCTGTATATGTCTATTAGATCCGCTTGGTCCAGCTCTGCATTCAAGTCCTGGATATCCTTGTTAATTTTCTGTCTCGTTGATCTGTCTAATATGTACTGTGGAGTGTTGATGTCTCCCACTATTACTGTGTGGGCATCTAAATCTCATTTTAGGTCGTTTAGAACTTCCTTGATGTATCTGGGTGCTCCTGTGTTGGGGGCATATATATTTAGGTTAGTTAGCTCTTCCTGGTGGATTGATCCTTTTACCATTATGTAGTGTCCTTCTTTGTCTCTTTTGATCTTTGTTGGTTTGAAGTCCATTTCATCAGAGACTATGATTACAACCCCTGCTTTTTATTGTTCTTAATTTGCTTGGTAAATCTTCTTCCATCCCTTTATTTTGCGTCTGTGTGTGTCTTTGTAAGTGATATGGGTTTCCTGAATACAGCACACTGATGGCTTCTGACTTTTTATCCAATTTGCCAGTCTGTGTCTTTTCATTGGGGCATTTAGGCCATTTACATTCAGTGTTAATATTGCTATTTGTGAATTTGATGATACCATTTTGCTACTGGCTGGTTTTCTTTGCCATTAGTTGACTCATTTTCTTCATTGCATTTTTGGTCTTTGTCTGCTGGTTTGCTTTTGCTGTGACTGGTACTTGTTCCTTTCTGTGCTTAGTGTTTCTTTTAGGAAAATAAACATTTTGTTTCTTATAGGGCAGGTCTGGTGGTGACAAAATCTCTCAGTAATTGCTTGTCCATAAAAGATTTTATTTCTCTTTCACTTAATGAAACTTAGTTTTTCTGGATGTGAGATTCTGGGTTGAAAGTTCTTTTCTTTAAGGATGTTGAATATTGGCCCCTACTCTCTTCTGGCTTGTAGGGTTTCTCCTGAGAGATCTGCTGTGAGTCTTATTGGCTTCCCTTTGTTGGTGATCTGACCTTTCTCTCTGGCTGCCCTCAGCATTTTTTCCTTCATTTCAACCCTGGTGAAACTGCCAATTATGTGCCTTCAGGCTGCTCTTCTTGAGGAATATCTTTATGGACTTCTCTGTATTTCTTGAAGTTGAAATTTGGACTGCCTTGCTAGGCTTGGGAAGTTTTCGTGGATAATATCCTGGAGTGTGTTTTCCCGCTTGGAATCATTCTCCCCATCATATTCAGGTACACTGATCAAGCATAGATTAGGTCTTTTCATATGATCCAGTATTTCTTGGAGGCTTTGTTCATTTATTTTCACCATTTTTCCTTTTGTCTTGCCTTCTCTTTTTGTTTCATTGAGTTAATCTTCAATCTCTGATATCCTTTCTTCTGCTTGATCGATTTGGCTATTACAACTTGTGTTTGCTTCACGTAGTTATTGTGCTGTGTTTTTCAATTCCATCAATTTGTTTATGTTCTTCTCTAAGCTGGCTATTCTAGTTAGCATTTCGACTAACCTTTTTCAACGTTTTTTGTTTCTTTGCATTGAGTTAGAATGTGTTCCTTTAGCTCAGAAAAGTTTGTTATCCACCTTCTGAAGCCTGTTACTGTCAATTTGTCGCACTGCTCGGTCAAGTTGTGATCCTGTGTTGAGGAGTTGTGATCCCTTGAAGGAGAAGAGGTGTTCTGGTCTTTGATGGTTTCATCTTTTTGAACTGTTTTTTTCCCATCTTTGTGGATTTACCTGGCTGCCGTGTCAAGGAGCTGTTTGATGAGGTCGCTTTTCTACCCGTGGAAGCACTTCTGGGTTTCTAGGGACTCCTTCAGCTTACCAGGAAAGCTTGTATCTTTTTTGTTTATACTGGGAGATTAGGCCCACCTCTTCCACTGACCTGTAGGTGCTGCTGGGTTGTCAAGAACACAGTCCCGCTGCTATGTAGGCTTCCTGTGTTTTTTGTTAAAACATGTGGCCAAGCCCCACCCTCTAGTTGTGGATTCTGCCCTTCCTCCACTGGGGTGGATCATTCAGGGTTCATCTCAGACTGCCGCACTAGCTGTACAACCCACTAGAGTCAGAGCTTCAGCCCACTGGGGTTTGTGGGGTAGGATAGGGACCCACCCAGCCACACTTGGCCATCTTCCCCTTTCAGCTTCCTCCGGTCTTGGGGTGGGGGCCTGTTCAGCTGCTCCCGCTGACAGCT
Source organism: Cebus imitator (assembly GCF_001604975.1). Classification (NCBI taxonomy): domain Eukaryota; kingdom Metazoa; phylum Chordata; class Mammalia; order Primates; family Cebidae; genus Cebus; species Cebus imitator. The sequence goes on along the minus strand of NW_016108213.1, from coordinate 78,505 downwards.
CCCACTCTCTCTCGGCAAGGTGAGGGGGCATTATCTCAGTCTGCAGGCTCTTATTCAACTCCACGCTTGTAATTCCCAGTGCTTGAGTAGCAAAGATCTCCTGTGTATTGCTCAGGCTTTGGGGGAAGCACTGTATCTGGACTGGTGTGCTAGAGAGGGAGCCTCTGACTTGCCAGTCAGATACACTTTCCTGGGTGAAGCTGCAGCCTTCCCTGCCTCGGTCTGCCCTGAGTAGGCTTTGATCACCATCAGACCAGACCCACTGAAATGTACCTGGTACCTCAGTTGGAGCTAAGATATCTCTGGATTTCTGCACCTCTCTCGCTGGGTGTTGTGCACTGGAGTTGTGTCTAATCAGCCATCCCAAATCGTAGTTCTCTTCTTCTTTAAGGTTATTGGGCTTTTTATGGCCCCTGGAAATTTCATATAATTTTGTTTTTGTTGTTTTCTATTTTTAGAAAAGTAAAAATGGAAATTTAGAAGGATTCTGTTTAATATGTGAGTCACTTTGGGCAATATGGATGTCCTCATATTATTATATCTTTCAACCCTTGAACAAGAACATGCTGAAGAATATGTTTAATTTTTATAGTTTGTAAATTTTTCAGTTTTCCTTCTGTTGCTGATTTATATCTTCATTCTATTTGGGATATAAAGAATAGTTCAAAATTTTAATGTTAAAACATTTGTTAAGACTTGTGGTATCACAGGTGGTCTATCTAACAAAATGTTTCATGATCTGTTAAAAAGAATGTGTATTCTGCTTTCTGTATACATTTGTTAGCTGTAATTGTTTTATAGTGCATTCAAGTTTTTGTTCCCTTATTAATACTTAGTTTTGCTTTATTCATTACCGAAAGTGGGATATTGAAATACCCTACCATTATTACATTGTTATCTATTTTTTGCTTCAATTCTGTCAATGTTTGCTTCATATGTTTGAAAGAAAAACTAATGTCAGTTCTATTTGTAGGTTCTTCATGAATGAACCCTCCTATAATTTATTGTCTTACTTTGTCTGTTGTGAATTTTGACTTAAACTACATGAAATATAACAGCTTTTGATTAATTTTTGCCTCTCCTTATTTGGTTAATACTTTCATGGAATGTTTTTTCTATCCTGCCATTTTCAATCTGTTGTTAAATTGGATCTGAGATGAGTCTCTTGGAGACATGATATAGTTAGATCTTTTATTTTTAAGTTCTTATAGTCAGTATATGAGTTAGATTGGAAAGTTTAATCCATTATTTAAATAATTTTATGAAAAACAAAATCTTACTATTGCCATTCTATTGTTTTATTTGGCACTTTTAGCAATTTTGTCTCTATAACTTCTTTCTTTGTGTAATATTTAGTTGATAGTGAAATTCCTTGACTTCAACTTTTTGTTTTTCTTTATAGGTATTTTCCATGTGGTAAACATGGGGATTACCGAAAACCTCTTAAAGTTACTATTGATTTTAAACTGGTAATGACTGTTAACACCATCTGTTGCACACAAAAATTTATCCTCATTGTGTTTACTCTCAACTTTGTTATCAGTATCACTAATAATATACTATGTTGCATATATATTAAAATTTTCGAAATTGTTTGTATGCTTGTATCTTTTTTTCCTGTTATTTTAACAAATCAAGGAATAGTTGAAACATTTAAATTGTAAGCATAATTAAAATTTTTTTGAACATAGTAATAGTACTACACATTTTTATAGTTATTTGCATATTTTTTTAGAGAGTTATGTATTTTTGCATGATTTGATGTTGTTTTTCAGTATATCTTATTTTCAGTGAGAGAAACTTATACATTTCTTATAGAAAGGTTTTCACACAGTTTTCTACATTTTGGTTATCTTGGAAAGTCATTTTTTTCTTTTATTTGAAAGGATACCTTGCTGAACATAGTATTCTTGTTTAGACATTTTTTTATTATTATTATTATTTAGTGTTTTAACTTTATCATCCAACTTTGTTCTTGCCTCAAAAGTTTCTGTTTAGAAATCTCATGGCTGTCTTGCAGGAGCATGGCTATAAATGACACCCTTCTTTTCTCTTCTCTTGCATTCCAGATTCCCTTCTTATTTGTGACTTTCAAATCATTGTTATGTTGTGGAGTTATTGCTGTTGTTATTGTTGTTTGGTATTTCTTTGTGTTAATCTTAGTTAAAATTTGCTTACCTTCTTGATTTTTAGTTTATTTTTTAATATGTAGAAGTGCGTATCAGTCTTTATACTTCTGCGTCATAATTTTTTGTATGTGCTTATCTTTTAGGCGATAGTTTCATTTTGTTATTTTATTTTGTTTCTATGTTCCCATTTCACTAATTGAGCATCACTAAGGCGGTTTGTGTTTCTTTCAAAAAATAGTTCTAGCTGAATTCACATTGTTTCAGATAATTTTTATGTATGGATTTTTCTATGATTGATTTCTGGATATTCATTTTATTCTTTGATTCAGCCATATCGTCCTGATGTTTTGTGTATGTAATCTTTGGTTGTGATTTGTACAAAAAAGCCACATGTCAAGATATTTATGTAGTGGCTTTGGTTTGGGGTACTGTGGCACCAAGTTTTTAGGCTAGAGATTTTTTGAGTCTCTCAAACCTGTTCTATGGATGTGATTTCTCTGGGCTTGCGAGTTTTTCTGTTAAAGAAGATTCCTGTGTTTTTTATAGGGACCCTACAATCACTTTCTATGCCCATTGCCTGTCTATGGTACTGAAGTTTTTCTTCTTTTGTAACTGTCTTTTATTTCAGCTGACCAAACCTGTCATTCAAAGTATATCACCATTTCTTTCAGCACTGTCATAGAACATAGAAATTATTTTTTGGCAAGGCTAAAGAAAGCCAGGAGTATGGACACATTGGCACTATTTATTTTTCAAAGGTGAAGCCAGAAATTGGGTGTTTATACTCAAAGGCACCATGTTGTAGTAGGGAAAAAGAATGGGTGTAGTGGGTAAATACCTTTTTTTCCACTCTGTATAATTCTTGGCATTTTGCTCACTTGTGGTGTTGCAAATACTTAACTGGTTTTTATATTTATTTTGGTTAGTATATTTCTATTAAGTTTATATGTGTATAAAGAAATTAGAGCAGGTAGCATTTTGTTGTCTTACTGTGTTAATGTACTTAGTATAATTTTATATTTATAAAGTATATTCACCTTAGTGTAACAGGTGAGATCATTTGTTTTCAACTGTTTCTTTTCTTTTTTTTTTTTTTGCTACAGAAGTATTGCCAAAGCAGGACATAAAAGATTCATCTAAAAACATAATACTGAGAAAATATGAAAAGTGTCACCTTGATAATTTATACTTAAGGAAAGAATGGCCAAATGTGAATAATTGCAAGGGGCCGAAGAGTAGTTATAATTGCCCTCATCAATGTTTATCGACCACCCATAGCAAAACATGTAAATGTAGTAAATGTGGCAAAGCTTTTGAGTCACGCTCATTTGTAAATGAAGATAAGAAAATTTATAGCAGAGAGAAGTCTTACAAATATGAAGAATGCGGCGGAGCCTTCAATAGCTTCTCAGACTTTATTCAACACAAGAAAATTCATACTGGAGAGAAACCCTACAAGTGTGAGGAATGTGGCAAAGGTTTTATGTGCTCCTCAACTCTTATTAAACACAAGAGAATACATACTGTAGAGAGACCTTACAAATGTGAAAAATGTGGTAAAGTCTTTAGGATTTTTTCAAGGCTTGCTTTTCATAAGAGAATTCATACTGGAGAGAGACCTTATAGTTGTGAAGAATGTGGCAAAGCCTTTGATTGCCTCTCAACTCTTAATAGACACAAGATAATTCATACTGGAGAGGGACGTTACAAATGTGAAGAATATGACAAAGTTCTTAGGGTTTTTTCAGAGCTTACTATTCATAAGAGAATTCACACTGGAGAGAGGCCTTACAAATGTGAAGAATGCGGAAAAGCCTTTGGTTGCTCCCCAACTCTTAATAAGCACAAGATAATTCATACCGGAGAGAGACCTTACAAATGTGAAGAATGTGGCAAAATCTTTGTTTGGTCCTCAATTTTTGTTAGACACAAGAGAATTCATACTGGAGAGAAACCTTACAGATGTGAAGAATGTGGCCAAGCCTTTGATTGTTCCTCAATTCTTAATAGACACGAGAATCCATACTGGAGAGAGACCTTACAAATGTGAAGAATGTGGCAAAATCCTTAGGGTTTTTTCAGAGCTTACTGTTCATAAGAGAATTCATACGGGAGAGAGACCTTACAAATGTGAATAATGTGGAAAAGTCTTTGGCTGCAACTCAACACTTGTTAGACACAAGAAAATCCATAGTGGAGAGAAACCTTAAAAATGTGAAGAATGTGGCAAAGCTTATATGTTGTCCTCAGGTCTTATTGATCATAAGAGAAATACTGGAGACAAACCCTATCTATGTGAAGAGTATGGCACAACTTTTTCCACTTCTCAAACCTGATTAAGCAGAAAAGAATTCATGCTAGAAGCAGACCTTACAAATGTGAAGAATGTGGCAAAGTCCTGAAGTGCTTCTCAACCCTTACAAAACATGACACTATTCATAATGAAGAAAAACTCTACAAGTGTTCAAAATGTAAAAAAGCCTTTAAAAGGTTCCCAAATTTTGTTGAATATTGAAGATTTCATACTGAAAAAAAATACAATATAAATTTACTCTTGAGGGGCATTTAAAAAGAGAATTACAGTCCACAATTTTACTTTGTAAAAATTTACTGTACAGAAAAATTAAAAAGAGATGAAATACTTTTGCTTGCATTACAGATCTTATTATACACAGAAAAATTTAAAAGGAATACCTTCCAATACTTTCACAAAAATATCAAATTTTTAAAAAGAAAGCTCCTGGATTTACTGATTTTTAGAAATAGTTTCAGTATTTTTAGCTCTAAATTTTGTTCTTAATATTGTTTTATTCTGGCATTGAGATTTGTTTGCTCTTCTCTAGTTTATGTACTTGTAAAATTAGGTTGTTAGTGTGATCTTCCTAACTTTATGTTGTGAGCATTTAACACTGAATTATTGTGTTAACACTCCCTTGGCTGTGTCCTAAAGATTTGGTTTGTTATCACTAATTTCAAAAAACTTATTTATTCTGACATAGCAAGGCTATTCAATTTTCATGTAATTATGGTTTTTAGTGAATTTCTTAGTCTTGACTTGTAATTTGATTGTGCTGTGGTCCAAGAGATTGCTATATCAGCTGTTTTGCATTTTTTGAGGTATGTTTTATTTCCAATTATATGATTGATTTTAGAGCATGCATCATGGTGTTAAAAAAAGTATGTTTTATTATTTTTGGTTACAAAGTTCTATAGATATCTCTCAGGTCAGTTTGACACAGTGCCAAATTTAGGTTTTTAATATCTTTGCTAATTTTCTGTATCGGTGATCTGTTATTGTCATTGAAGTGTTAAATTTCCCCATTACCATTGTGTAAGAGTTGATGTCTCTTAAAGGTCTCTAAGAACTTGATTTATGAATCTGGGTGCTTTTACACTGGATGTCTATGTATTTAGCATAGTTAACCCTTTACCTTTATATAATGCCCTTCTTTACCTTTTTAAAATAATCTTTCTTGATTTAAATTATGTTTTGTCAAGAGACAAGTGTTGCAACACTTGCTTTTTTCTGCCTTTATTTGCAAGGTACATTTTTCGCCATGTTTTTGCATCTATGTGACAAATGTCTTGGACACAGTATACAAGTGTGTCTTGATTATGTAGATTTGTCAGTTTGTCTTTTCTTTGGGGCATTTAGCCCATTTACATTTAAGGTTAGTGTTGGTAAGTATGGATTTTATTCTGTCATCATAATCTTATCTCGTTATTTTACAGAATTGTTTATTGTGTAAAACAACTTGTTTTATGGTTGCTGTTGTATCACTGGTTTTTGTACCTCATTGTGTTTTTGTAGTATCTGGTAATGCTCTTTTCCATTTAGTTCTTTCTTCAGCAGTTCTAGTAAGGTAGTCCTAGTGGTAACAAATTTTCTTAGCATTTTTTTTTTTTTGAAACAGCGTCTCACTCTGTCATCCAGGTTGAAGTGCCATGGCATGATCTTGGCACACTACAATCTACTCCTCCCAGGTTCAATCAATTCTCTGCCTCAGCCTCCCAAGTAGCTGGGATTACAGGCATTAGCCATCATGCTTGGCCTATCATTTTATTATCGGAATAGCACGTGATCTCTTTTTTACTTCTGAAACTAAATTTAGTCAGATATAAATTTTTGGTTAGAATTCATTTTAAAGAACATTGAAATATTGAGATTTTATCCCTTTTGGCTCATAGGATTTCTGCTGAAAGATTTGTTGTTAGTCTAATGAGTTTCCCTTTTGAGCCTGTGTGGGTTTCACAGATCTCTGCTGATTAAACCTGCTTCATATCAGCAAATAGGGTTGTCTGATTTCCTAATAGTTTACTCACACCTCCCAGGAGTCTACCATATGCCAGAAAGCAATGGTGAATTTTTGTGGTTAAAAAGCTCAGGGCTTGGCCTTTAAAATGTCCCGTGTTATGGCCATTCAGGATCAGCTGTGTCTGGTGTTGTTTTATAGGGATAACAAATTCAGATCTCTCACTACCATCCAAGAGATAAAGGATACTGCATAATCTCTTAAAACAGGAAGTCATTAGCTAATTACACTCCTTGATTGTGATCAAAAATGAAAATGAGAACCAAAAAGAGAAGACAAATAACGTGGTACAGTACAACATTGAAACTCCGATTCTCCTGATGGGCAGCTGTCATTTTTCTGTGTGCTTTAAAATGAATTAGAATGGGCTGGACGTGGTGGCTCATGCCTGTAATCCCAGCACTTTGGGAGGCCAAGGCAGGCGGATCACAAGGTCAAGAGATCAAGACCATACTGGTCAACATGGTGAAACCCTGTCTCTAAAAATACAAAAAATTAGTTGGGCATGCTGGTGCGCACCTGTAATTCCAGCTACTCAGGAGGCTGAGGCAGGAGAATTTCCTGAACCCAGGAGGTGGAGGTTGCGGTGAGCCCAGATCGCGCCATTGCACTCCAGCCTGGGTAACAAGAGCGAAACTCTGTCCCCCCCCCAAAAAAAATGAATTAGAATGAAGAATTTTACAAAGCAAAAGTTGAGTAACCACATTTTTTATAGACTCCCTAAAGTTTACTTTTATAAGTGATTCAATATTACCCTTTTCTGTATGATCATTTTACAAATTAAAATTTTATTATATATGAGAAATTTATTAATTTCTATGGATACATAAAAATACATATATACATAAATTGTACATATATACATATATGCTTGTATCAAAATACTACATGTATTTTGATACAAGCATACAATGTGTAATAAAGCTTAGTAGTTTTATTAGCTTTGTTAGTTTTGTTTTAAGTCAGCTCAAACATTTATTCAAGAAAATTGTTTTCATGGCTTGGTTCCAGAACACTTATAATTTCTTTGTGTTGGGAACATTCCAGATCTTCTCCCTTAGCTGTTTTGAGACATACAATAAAGTAGTGTTAACTAGTCTCTCTATTGTTTTAACAACCCTAGATTTTTTTTTAGTTTGTCTTTTATTTTGTTTGTCCTTCCTTTCTTCCTTCTTCCTTTTTCTTTCTTCTCTCTCTCTCTCTCTTTTTTTTTTTTT
>NW_016108213.1:41599-70815 GCF_001604975.1 Cebus imitator | reverse complement strand
CTTTCTCCTTTTTTTTTTAGACAGTTTTACTTTCTCACCCAGGCTGTAGTGTAGTAGTATGATCTTGAGTCATGTCAACCTCTGCCTCCTAGGTTCAAAAGATTCACATGTGTCAGCGTTCTGAGTAGCTGAGATTACAGGCACATACTACCATGCCAGCTAATTTTTTATTTTTAGTAAAAATGGCATTCACTATGTTTGCCAGGCTGTGCTCTAACTCTTGGCCTCAAGTGATCCACCCGCCACAGCTTCTTAAAGTACTGGGATGACAGGCATGTGCCACCATTCCCAGTCAAGTGTATTTTTCTTAATTTTTGATTAAGTATTTTTGCTAATACTTGACTTAACATTTCTAAAGAAAAAGAAAAAGCAGAAATATAAAGCAGCATAGATTTCTTCTGTTTTTCTTTTAAACACATTTCCCAATACATAAGAAAAAAGAATAATGTATCTCATATACATCATAAGTGAAAAGAAAACAGATTGAAATATGATAAAATGTAGTATTGAATAGATAGAAAATGTAATTATATTACAATAATGCAGTTTTTTGAAAAGGAATATTAATAAAATCAATGAGTCACAGATTCATGATTATCTGTTGATGAAAATGCAAATCGTTTAAAATTGCACTTCTATGATTTTATAACAAAAAATATACTAGAAACATTGAATTGAGTGTGATTATGCAAAGTTTAAAATAATATCTTTCCAGAGGAAAGAGCCAAGATGGCCAAATAGACAAAACACAAGTGCGCAACACCTAGCAAGAGAGATGCAGAAATCCAGAGATCTCCTAGCTCCAACCGAGGTACCACATTTATTTCAACGGGTCTGGTCTGAGAATAAACAAAGCCCAGACAGGGCAGACTGAGGCAGGGAGGGGTGCCATTTCACCCAGACAGTGTATCTGACTGGTGAGTCAGAGCCTCCCCCTCTGGCACTCCAGTCCAGATACAGTGCTTCCCCCAAAGCCTCAGCAATACACAGAACAGGGGATTTTTGCCAATCAATCAGGCACAAGGAATTACAAGCATGGAGTTGAATAATAATTCAGGATGGTGTCCTGGATTGGTGCACAGATCTAAGCAAATGAATAAGCCAAAAAGCTGGCCATGAGAGCCTGCTGACTGAGCTATCACCCCCTCCCCCTGCCCAGAGAGAGGGAGCTGTAAGCAAGAGGACGGATGGAGCAGCTGGGTGGGGCCCTCCGCCATGATCAGAGAGGAAGTGGAAATTGGGGAGATGGCCAGGTGTGGTTGGGCAGGTCCCTACCCTCCCACACAGAGGGCTGAAGCACTAACTTTAGTGGGCTGTGCAGCCAATGCCAGAGTCTGAGCTGAACACTGAATGATCTAGCCCAGTGGAAAAAAACCCAACTAATCCTTAAAGAGGTGGTACTAGGCTTCGTGTTTTAACAAAAAACAAAGGAAGACTAGCCACAGGATGGTGTTCTTGACCACCCAGCAGCCCCTCTAGGTCAGTGGAAGAGACAGGCCTATTCTCCCAGTATAAATAAGACACATGAATCTTGCCAGGTAACCTGACGGAGTCTGTAGAAATCTAGTAGTGTCTCCACAGGCAGACAAGCGACCTCATCAAGCAGCTCCCTGAGATCACAGCCAGGCAAATCCACCAAGATGGGGAAAAAAAACAGTGCAAAAAATATGAAACCATCATAGACCAGAATATTTCTTCTTCAAGGGATCACAGCTCAACAACATAGGAACACAACATGACCGAGAAAGAGTGCAATGAATTGACAGAAACAGGTTTCAGAAGGTGGATGATAACAAACTTCTCAACTAAAGGAACACGTTCTATCTCAATGCAAAGAAACCTCAATGCAAAGGAACAGGATCTATCTCAATACAAAGAAACCAAAAACTTTGAAAAAAGTTTAGATGAAATGCTAACTAGAATAAACAGCTTAGAGAAGAACATAAGTGACTTGATGGAGTTGAAAAAGAGCATGAGTACTACGTGAAGCAAACACAAGTTATTTTTTTATTTTTATTTTACTTTAGCTGCATACTATATCTGGCATTTCTTCCCATGTTATCCCTCCCCACCCCCCATTGCCTCTCCCATATGCCCCCCAACTGTGCCCTGCAAACACAAGTTTTAATAGCCAAATTGATCAAGCAGAAGAAAGGATTGAAGATTAACTCAATGAAGTAAAAAGATAAGGCAAGACAAGGGAAAAAAACAGTTAAAAAAAAATGAAACAAGCCTCCAAGAAATATGGAATTATGTGAAAAGGCCTAATCTATGCTTGACTGATATACCTGAATATCATGGAAAGAATGAATCCAAGCTAGAAAACATGCTCCATGATATTTTTCAGGAGAACTTCCCAAGCCTAGCAAGGCAATCCAAATTTCAAATTCAAGAAATACAGAGAACTCCATGAAGATATTCCTCAAGAAGAGCAACCCCAAGGCACACAATTGTCAGATTCATCAGGGTTGAAATGAAGGAAAAATGCTAAAGGCAGCCAGAGAGAAAGATCAGGTCACTCACAGAGGGAAGCCCATCAGACTCACAGCAGATCTCTTGGCAGAAACCCTACAAGCCAGAAGAGAGTGGGGGCCAATTGACATCCTTAAAGAAAAGAATTTTCAACCCAGAATCTCATATCCAGCCAAACTAAGTTTTGAAAGTGAAGGAGAAATAAAATCATTTATGGACAAGCAATCACTGAGATTTTGTCACCATCAGATTTGCCCTACAAGAGCTCCTGAAAGAAACACTAAGCATGGAAAGGAACTAATACCAGTCACTGGAAAAGCACACCAGTCAGCAAAGACCAAAAATGCAATGAAGAAAATGAGTCAACTAATGGGAAAGGAAACCAGCTAGTAACAAAAAGGATCAAATTCACACATAACAATATTAACATTGAATGTAAATGGCCTAAATGCCCCAATCAAAAGACACAGACTGGCAAAATGGATAAAAAGTCAAGAACTATGAGTGTGCTGTATTCAGGAAATCCATCTCCCATATAAAGACACAGACAGACTCAAAATAAAGGGATAGAAGATTTACCAAGCAAATGGAGAACAAAAAAAAGCAGGAATTACAATCCTACTCTCTGATAAAATAGACTTCAAACCAACTAAGATCAAAAGAGACAAAGAAAGGAATTACATAATGGTAAAATGATCAATCCAACAGAAAGAGTTAACCTAAATATATATGCACCCAACACAGGAGCACCCAGATATATAAAGCAAGTTCTAAACTACCTAAAGGAGATTTAGACTCCCACGCTATAATATTGGGAGACATAAACACTCTACTGTCAATATTAGACAGATCAACGAGACAGACAATTAACAAGGACATACAAGACTTGAATGCAGAGCTGGACCAAGGGGACCTAATAAATGTATATACAGAATACTGTACTCCAAATCCACAGAATATACATTTTTCTCAGCACCACATCGCCTAATTCTAAAATTGACCACATCATTGGAAATGAATCACTTCTCAGCAAATGTAAAAGAACAGAAATCATAACAAACAATCTATTAGACCACAGTTCAATCAGACTAGAACTCAGGATTAAGAAACAAACTCAAATTCACACAACCACCTGGAAACTGAACAACTTGCTTCTGAGTGTCAACTGGATAAACAATGAAATGAAGGCAGAAATGAAGATGTTCTTCAAAACCAATCAAAATGAAGTCACAGAATCTCTGGGACACCTTTAAAGCAGGGTTGAAAGGGAAATTTATAGCAATGAATGCCCACATGAGAAAGAAGGAAATATCTAAAATTGACACCCTACAATCAAAATTGAAAGAGCTAGACGAGCAAGATAAAAAAAAAACCTCAAAAGCTATCATAAGACAAGAAATAATGAAGATCAGAGCCCAACTGAAGGAAATAGAAATACAATGAATAAATCCAGGAGCCGGTTTTTTGAAAAAATCAACAAAATAGACAGACTGCTAGTCAGACTAATAAAAAAGAAAAGAGAGAAGAATCAAATAGATGCAATAAAAAAAAGATAAAGGGGACATAATCACTAATCCCACAGAAATACAAACTACCATCAGAGATTACTACAAACAACTCTATGCACATAAACCAGTAAACCAGAAAGAAATGGATAAATTCCTGGACACTTGTACTCTACAAAGGCTAAACTAGGAGTAAGTTGAAACACTGCATAGACCAATATCAAGGGCTGAAGTTGAGGCAGCAATCAATAGCCTACCAACCAAAAAAAGTCCAGGTCCAAATGGGTTCACAGCCGAATTCTACCAGACTTACAAAGAGGATGTGGTTCCATTCCTTCTGAAACTGTATCAAACAATACAAAAGGATGGAATCCTCCCTAGCTCATTTTATGAGACCTACATCATCCTAATACCAACACCAAGCAGAAACTCAACTGAAAAAGAAAACTTCAGGCCAATATCCATGATTAACATCAACACAAAAAATCTTCAATAAAATACTGGCAAAGCAATTGCAACAGCACATCAAAAAGCTTATCAATCATGATCAAGTAGGCTTCAACCCAGGGATGCAAGTCTGGTTCAACATATGCAAGTCCAGAAACGGAATCCATCACATAAACAGAACCAAAGACAAAAACCACATGATTTTCTCAACATATGCAGAGAAGGCATCTTCAACAAAGTTCAATAGGCCTTCATGCCAAAAACTCTCAGTAAACTAGGTATCGACAAAATGTATCAAAAAATGATTAAAGACATTTATGACAAACCTACAGACAATACTGTAGGGCAAAAGCTGGAAGAGTTCCCTTTGAAGTCAGGCACTAGGCAAGGATGCTCTCTCTCACCACTTCTATTCAATATAGTATTGGAAGTTCTAGCCAGAGTAATGAGGGAAGAAAAGGAAATAAAGGATATTCAATTAGAAAAGGAGGAAGTCAAATTGTCTCTATTTGCAGATGACCTGATTGTATATCTAGAAAACTCCATCTTCTCAGCCCCAAATATTCTCAAACTGATAAGTAACTTCAGCAAAGTCTTAGGATAAAAAATCAATGTGCAGAAATCACAAGCGTTCCTATATACCAATAACAGGCAAACAGAGAGCCAAATCAAGAGTGAACTCCCATTCACAATTGATACAAACAGAATAAAATACCTAGGAATACAGCTAACAAAGGATGTAAAGGACCTCTTCAAGGAGAACTACAAATCACTGCTCAAGGAAATAAGAGAGGACAGAAACAGATGGAAAAAACATTCTATGCTCATGGTTTGGAAGAATCAATATCACAAAAATAGCCATACTGCCCAAAGTAATTTATAGATTCAATGCTATCCCCATTAAGATACCAATGACCTTCACAGAACTGGGGGGAAAAAAAAAAGAACACTTTAAACTTCATGTGGAATCACAAGAGAGCCCGCATAGCCAAGACAATCCTAAGCAAAAAGAACAAAGCTAGCAACATCAGGCTGCAGGACTTCAAACTATACTACAAGGCTACAGTAATCAAAACAGCATGATACTGGTACCAAAACAGAGATATAGGCCAATGCAACAGAACAGAGGCCTGAGAATACCACACTTCTACAACTGTCTGATCTTTGACAAACCTGACAAAAATAAGCAATGGGGAAAGGACTCTATGTTTAAGAAATGTTGGGAAAACTGGCTAGGAGTGAGCAGAAAGCAGTTACTGGACCCCTTCCTGTCTCTTTACGCTAAAATGAACTCCAAATGGATTAAAGATTTAAACATAAAACCTAACACCATAAAAGCACTAGAAGAAATCTTAAGGAAAACCATCCAGGCCATAGGCATAGGCAAGGACTTAATTACTAAAACACCAAAAGCAATGGCAACAAAAGCCAAGATAGACAAATGGGATCTAACTAAAGTTCAGAGCTTCTGTACAACAAATGAAATCACCTTTAGAACAAACTGGCAACCAACAGAATGGGAAAAAAATTTTGCAGTCTACCCATCTGACAAACGGCTAATATCCAGAATCTACAAAGAACTAAAACAGATTTACCAGAAAAAAACAACCCCATTTAAAAGTGGTTGAAGGATATGAACAGACACTTTTGAAAAATAGGCATCTATGAGGCCAACAAACATAGGAAAAAATGCTCATCATCACTGGTCATTAGAGAAATGCAAATCAAAACCAAGTTGAGATACCACCTCATGCCAGTTAGAATCCTGATCATTAAAAAATCTGAAGACAACAGATGCTGGCGAGGATGTGGAGAAATAGGAAAACTCTTACACAGTTGGTGGGAGTGTAAATTAGTTCAACCATTGTGGTCGACAGTGTGACTATTTCTCAAGGATCTAGAAATAGAAATTCCATTTGACCCAGCAATCCCATTGCTGGGTATATACCCAAAGAACTATAAATTGTTCTGCTATAAAGACACATGCACACATATGTTTGTGCAGCCTTGTGTACAATAGCAAAGACATGGAACCAACCCAAATGCCCGTTGATGATAGATTGGAGAAAGAAAATGTGGTGCATATACAGCAATGAATGCTATGCAGCCATAAAAAACGATGAGTTCATGTTTTTTTAAGGACTTGGATGAATCTGGAAACTATCATTCTCAGCAGGGTGACACAAGAACAGAAAACCAATCACCACATGTTCTCACTCATAGGCTGGTGTTGAACAAAGAGAACACATGGACTCAGAGAGGAGCATCACACACTGGGGGAAGTTGGGGGGTAGTGTAAGGACAGCAGGTGGTGGGGAGGAATAACATGGAGAGAAATGCCAGATATAGTATGTACCTAATGTAAAATTAAAAAAAAAACAACAACCTAGATGTTGGGTTGATGGGTGCCACAAACCACCATGGCATATGCATAGCTATGTAAGAAACATGCATGTTCTGCACATGTATCTCAGAACTCAAAGTACAATTTAAAAAATATATATCTTTCCAAAAATAACCATTTCATATAAGATTGCTAAATTAATTTTTGAAAACCAACTCACAGAATCTGAAAACTAAATTAATTTCTTTTGCAAGTAACATAAAGAGTTTTTGTATTTGATTGGTTGAACTATTTCTTATTGTTATGTCAACAAATCTGTATAATTTTCTTCTGTCATTAACTGTCTTTTTGTTTCATATTTTGGGATCTTTGCTAGGTGTATATACAATGACAATTGTTATATCTTATTGATATGTTTGCATTTCTTCAACATATGATGTCCTCCTTCATCTCTTGTAAGATTTTCATTGTAATATTTATTTTCCCACCCCAGCTCTATTGGTTACTCTTTGTCTAAAGTATCTTTAGGAATTCCTTCATTTATGACCTACAGAAGCACTAATGAGAGTTTCTTGCAGATAACATAAAGTTAGGTTATATTTCTTTTTTTAAATAATTTTTCCACTGTTTGCACTGTAATTGTACAGTTTAATTTCTATTTAAAGTATTTACAAAAGATGGAATTCTACTATTTTTCTACTTATACTTTGTCATATGTCTTTTTCAAATCTAGTTTATTGTTGAGATTTTTATTCTATTGATATTTTTAGTCTACAGTTTTTATTCTCTTCTAATCTTTTTTTTTTTTTACTTTTTAAAGTTGTTTTAGTGATTAAGGATTTATAACTAATCTCATGAATTTATAACTGTATATGAATTAATACCATTTTAAATTTGGATTTATTAAAACAATTGTGTCCCTACAAATTTGTTTCTACAACTTATGTATTTCCAGCTAAGTCCAGCTTATATAATTATTCATTGCCTTAAATTAATAGAGATTTGTAACTACTTTTCTGCATTAGTCTTCCGAATCATATGCAAGGAATTTTAAAAAATAAAATAAGTTATGTAATAAAAACATTTTAATAATGGCATTTATATTTTTCCATGTGTTTACTTTTACTGGTGTTATTTTTTTTATATGCTCTTGTTATTTTATAGTGTATCTTTTCATTTCAGCCAAAAAGGTAGCCTTTATCATGTCATGTATCTCCGGGAAGATCTATTTGTGGCAAATCCTATATATTTGTTTAAAATAGAAATATCTGATATCTCTTTTATCTTTGAAGAACAGTTTGCTGAAAATAGACTTATTTGTTTCCATTTTGAATTTTCACCTCTTTAAATGTGTCACCCTGCTGTCTCATGACTCTCTGGTTTCTAGTAAGAAATTACCACTAATTTTACTGTTAAAACTTTGTATATGATGGATAGTTTCCCTATTACTATTTTTTTTATTTGAAAAATTATTTACTGAAAAAAAATTCCGACTCTACAGGTCTTGCCTTTGGATGAAAAAGAGACCCAAGGTCAGTGAGAGTCTCACTAAAATAATTTCCAAATACAACAGCTGCAGGAGGCAGGAGGCAGGAAAGAGAAAGCACATCCCTCACTACAGTTTCTGCACAGAACAAGGCTGTGTACCACAGTTTCATCACAAAATAGGAGAACAGAACATGATTGGGAAGCTACAGAGGTATTGAAGGACATAGGAACAGGAATATAGGCAGGAGGTGGGGGAGGAGACCAGAGAGGAGGATACAAAGGAAGGAAGGAAGGGAGATAGGAAAGAAGGAAGAAAGGGAAAGAAAGGGGAAGGGGGAAAGGAGGTGGAAAGGTGAAGGAGAAGGAAAAGGAAAGGAAAAGAAAAAGGAAAGGAAAGGAAGAGAAGCCTAAACTTAGCAAGACAAATTAAGGTCCACAGTTCCTGAGGGACTGAATACATGGAGTTAAGAATGTCCTGGAGCTGGGGTATTACAAAGGGTGTATTCTCATGCCAAACCACAACTGGGAATTTCAGCCCACACACAGCCCACGTCAAGCTTTAAAAGGCTGAGCACCACACCCAATTGGTATACTGCTCATGCTCATACTGGGTCATGTCAAACAGAATTCTGTATAGCTGCTGAAGCTTGAGATAACTCACTCTCATGCCCGTAACTGTAGCCCTCTCTAGTAGTGGGCACTGGGGCTGTAGTGCATTTCAGAGTGTTCTGATCCCAGCAGTAATATGAAATGGAAGCTGCAGTAACAGCAGCAGTGGAGGCAGCAGCCCCTGAATTTGGCAATGGGTGTCTATCATAGGGATCGAGAGAGGTGGAGGAGAGGTGACTGGCCATGATTGTATTCTGGACTTGTGTTTGACATGACCCAGTTTGAGACAGGGTCTACTCTGCATAATTATACATGGATGTAGCTGCAGACACCACTGATTCATAGGACAGGGCAGCATGGCAGCACTTGTAGTAGGCATCAAGTGCTCTGTATGTGTTGTTGTAATACAAGGAATCTGCATAGCTCATGGTGTAAGGCTTACTACACACTGGTCCATATTGCTCATTATATTGCTTGGTGAAGTCTGCCATATGGCCTGAACGATCTATTGGACACTGTTTGGACCAGTTCTTCTCTTTCCTGCACAAGTGCTTCTCTTTCCAGCACCAATAGCAGCCGCTCTGGTCTCCCATCCAACACACAGTGCTAAGCCAGCTGGTGGGACGACTGGGTGTGCATTTGTTTGCCTTGAAATTGTGTGTTATCAAGGACCCTGATGGCCTCCACTGCATCCTTTGTCCTCTCCATGTGTATGTACAAAGACATAATCTTTTTTTTGTAATTGCATTTTAGGTTTTGGGGTACATGTGAAGAATATGTAAGACTGTTGCATAGGTACACACATGGCAGTGTGATTCGCTGCCTTCCTCCCCATCACCTACATCTGGCATTACTCCCCATGCTATCTCTCCCCAATTCCTCAGCCTTCGCTGTCCCTCCCCTATTTCGCCCCAACAGACCTCAGTGTGTGATGCTCCCCTCCCTGTGTCCATGTGTTCTCATTGTTCAATACTCGCCTATGAGTGAGAACATGCCGTGTTTGATTTTCTGTTCTTGCATCAGTTGGCTGAGAATGATGGCTTCCAGATTCATCCATGTCCCTACAAAGGACACAAACTCATCGTTTTTGATGACTGCATAATATTCCATGGTGTATATGTGCCATATTTTCCCAGTCAAGTCTATCATCGATAGGCATTTGGGTTGGTTCCATGTCGTTGCTATTGTAAATAGTGCTGCAATGAACATTCTTGTTCATGTGTCCTTATAGTAGAACGATTTATACTCCTTTGGATATATATCCAGTTATGGGATTGCTGGGTCAAATGGAATTTCTATTTTTAGGTCCTTGAGGAATCACCACACTGTCTTCTACAATGGCTGAACTAATTTACACTCCCACCAACAGTGTAAAAGTGTTCCTATTTCTTCACATTCTCTTCAGCATCTGTTGTGTCTCAATTTTTTAATGATCGCTATTCTAACTGGCGTGAGATGGTATCTCAATGTAGTTTTGATTTGCATTTATCTAATGACCAGTGATGATGAGCATTTTTTCATATGTTTGTTGGCCTCATATATGTCTTCTTTTGTAAAGTGTCTGTTCATATCCTTTGCCCACTTTTGAATGGGCTTATTGGTTTTTTTCTTGTAAATCTGTTTTAGTTCTTTGTAGATTCTGGATAACAGCCCTTTGTCAGATGGGTAGATAGCAAAAATTTTTTCCCATTCTGTTGGTTGCCTATTCACTCTAATGACTGTTTCTTTTGCCATGCAGAAGCTGTGGAGTTTGATTAGGACCCATTTGTCTATTTTGGCTTTTGTTGCCAAAGCTTTTGGTGTTTTGGTCATGAAGTCCTTGCATACACCTATGCCCAGAATGGTTTTGCCTAGGTTTTCTTCTAGCGCTTTTATGGTGTTAGGTCTTATGTTTAAGGCTTTAATCCATCTGGAGTTAATTTTAGTGTAAGGCATCAGGAAAGGGTCCAGTTTCTGCTTTCTGCACATGGCTAGCCAGTTTTCCCAACACCATTTATTAAACAGGGAATCCTTTCCCCATTGCTTGTTTTTGTCAGATTTGTCAAAGATCAGATGATTGTAGAAGTGTGGTGTTACCTCCGAGGGCTCTGTTCTCTTCCATTGGTCTATATCTCTGTTTTGGTACCAGTACCATGCTGTTTTGATTACTGTAGGCTTGTAGCATAGTTTGAAGTCCAGCAGCCTGATGCTGCCCACTTTGTTGTTTTTGCCTAGAATTGACTTGGCTATGCAGGCTCTCTTGTGTTTCCATATGAAGCTTAACGTGTTTTATTCCAGTTCTGTGAAGAAGGTCATTGGTAGCTTGACGGGGATAGCATTGAATCTGTAAATTACTTTGGGCAGTATGGCCATTTTCACGATATTGATTCTTCCTAACCATAAACATGGAATGTTTCTCCATCTATTTATGTCCTCTCTTATTTCCTTGAGCAGTGGTTTGCAGTTTTCATGAGCAGCGAAGGATGACAGTCTCCCCAGGCTCAGGTCACCAGATATCCGAATCTGTTTCTCCCCTCCGTCCCAGTGGGATTCCACACATCCGTCTTTGGGCTGGGGCTACACAAAGTCCAAGTTACTTAACTCAGTCACTAATGGGGTGAGGGGATTGATGGAGTCAACCTATGGCAGAAATGACAAGTCATTCAGAACCTAAGGAAGGGCCGGCCACAGTGAAAGGTGGCAGGGTGTAGACTTGCTCTTCCCCTCACCACGAGACAGAGTCTCACCCCTGTCTCCCAAGCTGGAGTGCAACGGCGTGATCTCGGCTCAGTGCAACCTCTGCCTCCCAGGTTCAAGTGATTCTCCTGCCCTCCTCAGCCTGCCGAGTTGCTGGGATCACAGCTGGGCACCACCACACCTGGCTAATTGTTTGTATGTTTAGTAGAGATGTGGTCTCAGTACATTGGCCAGGTTGGTCTTGAACTCCTGACCTCGTGAACCTCCTTCCTGGGCCTCCCAAAGTGCTAGGATGACAGGCGTGAGCCACCGCGCCCGGCCCGCGCGCTTGCTCTTCAAGGGTGAAATCCTGGTGACTCACACCCATCATCCCAGCACTTTGGGAGACCCAGGAGGGTGGATCACTTGAGGTCAGGAGTTCGAGGCCAGCCTGACCAACATGGCGTAACCCCATCCCTACTGAAAATAGGAAAAGTAGCTGGACATGGTGGTGCGCGCCTGTCATTCGAGCTACCAAAGGCTGAAGCAGGAGAAAAGGAGACTCTTCCAGCCCCACCGTGTCCCCAAACCCCAGCCGCAGCCAGCCTTCTTGTAGGACCGCGCCTGCAAAAGCTTCCGAATGAACAGAGAGGAGCCCGAGGCTCTGGGAGCCATCACCTCTGACTCCAGATGGGAAACAGGGCTTTCTGCATTTGAATGGGGCTCTAGAAGGCGACGCTGCTGCTGCTTCCAAAGCCATGCGCCTTGCTTCGCCTAGCACAGAGTGAGACTCCATCTCAAAAAGAGAAGAATGAAAAAAAGAAAACAATATTAGCACATCAGTTGTGGTCGTGAATCAGTCCCTGGAGGCCAGGCACAGTGCGACTCGAGCCCATCCATCATCCCAAAACTTTGAGACCCCAGATCAGGAGGATTGCAATGAAGTGATGAGAACCTGTCTGTAGAAAACATTTAAAAACAGATCTGAGGGGCCAGGCCTAGTGGCTCAAGCCTGTCATCCCAGCACTTTGGGAGGCCGAGGTGAGCGGATCACCTGAGGTTGGGAGTTCCAGACCAGCCTGACCAACTTGATGAAACCCCATCTCAAATGAATAAATGAATGAATGAATGAATAATCTGGGCACAGTGGCACGTGCCTGTGGTCCCAGGTACTCTGGAGGCTGAGGCGAAAGAATCTCTTTAGCCAAGGAGTGTCTAGACTGCAGTGAGTGAGCTATGATGGCACCACTGCACTCCAGCCAGAGTGAGACACTGTCTCTAAATCAATAAAATCATTGGAAGGAGCTCTCTCTTTCTTACTTTCGATGGGTGCCTCTTTAGGCCAGGTACAAAACAAGAAAGAGAGAGAAACGAAGAAGAAGAAGAAAGAAGAAGAAGAAGAAGAAGAAAGAAGAAAGAAGAAAGAAGAAAGAAGAAGAAGGGGAGGAGGAGGAGGAGGAGGAGGAGGAGGAGGAAGGCCTTATTGTTGTACCCGAGGGAGTCAAAGAATGCATCACACTCTGAGATTGAATTATGAGTCCTTTATTATGCCAGCAACCGAGAGGTGGCTGATGCCTAAAATTTTCTGGGCCCCTAAGAAAATGTTAGGTGGTTTTTATAACCTAGACTGAAAAGGGAGGGGGAACTTAGCTGAAGCAAATTTTTCACAAGAGCAGAGTAAGCAAAATGTTAAAAGATAAACTAGTAAATGAGAAATAAAAGAGTGCCAGGTGTGAGGCGTAAAGTTGTCACAAAAGACATACAACTTATATAGGTAATGGGGGCTCTGGGCACTGGACAGCACCTGCCTGCATTCCCAGGCTCTGCTGGTACCACTTAACTCGGCCTCTTATCAACACATGCATTCCGGAAGGTGCCCAGTGTCAGCCCGCCCCAGCTACATACTCTGATTACATACTGAATACTTTGGTTGACAAAGTACAACTTAAACTCAAAACAAACAAACTCCAGTCTCCTACATAACTGGCTATGCATGAATTACTCCTCCATTGCAAGTCCTGTGTCCTGATGAGTCAGCTCCGTCTAGGCAGCAGGCAAGGTGAACCTGTTGGGCAGTTACAGTAGCACCCTGTTCTTGCTTTTTTTTCTCCTCCTTTACCCTCCCAGTCCCGCAGTCAGCTCCCTGGATCCACTTTCCCAAAGAATCCCCCTGCTCAAAAGGCCTGACCCCAGGTCCTACTTTTAAGGGTGGTAGCGGGTATCAAGGCTCAGGCCATGAGGCCTCATTCTGGGCTCCCACACTCTACTGTCGCTGCCCCAGGCATATCCTCACATCCCTCAGTGCTTTCAGGCCTGTCCCTCCAGCCCACTATGAGCTCCCTGAGGCAGGAGCTGGGCCTGATTCCCTGCTGTTCCCCCATCATAGGGCAAGCCCTGAGGGCATAATCAGTCCATGCTGGGGACTAAGTGGTGAATGAATGAAGGAGTGTAAAAAACACTGCATTAATAGCTTTGCCTTTTTCACACGAGTCAATTTCCTGGTCTGTTTCTACCCTGAGCTCAGTTTTTTCATTTGTCAAAATGGGGACCCCCTTCTCCTCCTTAGGCTTCAGTTTCTAAGCAAATATATATTTGAGATAGAGTCTTTCTCTGCCACCCAGGCTGGAGTGCAGTGGTACAATACCAGCAAACTGTACCCCCAAACTCCTGGACTCAAGCAATCCTCCCACCTCAGTTTCTTGGCTACTTTTTAAATATTTTGTAGAGATGGGGTCTCACTATGTTGCCCCAGCTGATCTTGAACTACTGGCCTCAAACTATTATCCCACCTCAGCCTCTCAAAGTGCAGGGATTACAGATCCAACAGTGCCTGGAGCCACTGCACCCAGCTACTCAAGGCAAATATTTAGCCAATGTACTTGGCCATCCAAGGTTCCACCCTGGGTAGGGGAGCTCTGAGCACTGGCATCAGAGGGAGCACAGCTTCTCGGCTGAACTCTGGGATAGACCCATTTCCCTATGGGCAGAGCATTCCAAGGCTTCTCACTTACATCTTCTACAACTCCATGTCTTGGGATGCCTCAAACCCGTGCTCTACATGGGCCAGCCTTCATTGAGCAGCTAGGGTGGGACAGACAGGCCAGGGTGGACATGCAAGAGGAAGGAGACCCAGACTCTGCCTCGAGGAGATCACGTTCAAGCAGGGACAGAATTACTCCAGAGTGTGGCAGACAAAGGGACCAAAGCCTCTGATTTTCTTTCTCTTTCTTTCTTTCTCTTCCTTCCTTCCTTCCTTCCTTCCTTCCTTCCTTCCTTCCTTCCTTCCTTCCTTCCTTCCTTCCTTCCTTCCTTTCCTTCCTTCCTTCCTCCTTCCTTCCTTCCTTCCTTCTTTCCTTCCTTCCTTCCTTCTTTCTTTTTTTGAGACAGAGTTTCACTGTCATTGCCTAGGCTGGAGTGCAATGGCCTCAGGTGATCCACCTGCCTAGGCTTCCCAAAATGATGGGATTATAGGTGTGAGCCACTGCACCTGGCCATCTCCAATTTTCACAGAAGGAGGCACAGAGAGGTTTGGCACCCAGCAGAAATGAGTTCAAATATTGGTGTCCCTAGTTCTTGGCTCAAGCTTCTCTGGTGCTCAGTAACTTCCTATGACAGGGAATGAGAGGTGTCTGTGTTGACAAAATCATGCTTCTAGTGCTGGGCAAAGTGACACTTGTGTAATCTCAGCAACTCAGGAGGCTGAGGTGGGAGGATCGCTTGAGGGCCTACCTGGAAAACATAGGGAGACCCCATCTCAAAAAAAAAAAAAAAAAAAAGGTCAGGCATTGTGGCTCATGCCTGTAATCCCAGCACTTTGGGAGCCCAAGTCAGGGGGATCACTGGAGGTCAGGAGTTCAATACCATCCTGGCCAATTCTAAGATAAGGGATTATGCAAATCAGAGTTCTTATTATGCAGAGGAAGCCTTCAGATACTACTGCAGAGAGAATCAATTGCAAATGTTTCCGATCAAACTTAAGGTCTGTGTTGACGTTACTGCTGGAGGGTGGAATGAGGCATGTCCAACCCCCATTTCCCATCATGGCCTGAATCAGTCTCAGGTTAAATAGTGCCCTGGATTAGAAGGAATTCAATTCAGATAATTGGGGAGCCTTAGAATTTTATTTTTGGCTTGCATTCCACACTCAATTTTACTGAAAACAAAAAAGACATCAAATGATAAGGTCATTGTATTAACACTGAATAGGTCTAATTTCTTTCATTGCTGGTTTGCCGTGCCTGTGAAATAAGAAAGTGTGTGTGAGATTGTGTTTGGCAGGGCTGGTGTCAGGCCCTGGGCAGTGACCTCCCACCTGGGCCTGGAGACACTGAGCACCCCGTGGAGGGGGCATAGAAGCGGCTGAACAGAGGTCCTGAGCAGAAGACAGGCTGGCCTCTGTGCCGAGGCATGGACACAGCCTCGTCTGCACTGAAATTAGCACAGCCCTTGTGTTGGTCTTGGGGACTTAGGCTGTCTAGTTGCTGGGTCAGCATGCTCTGGATGTGGCTGTTTAGACAGAGAAGACACTGAGTGCTGACCACCGGTCTCTCAAATGCCCTGGCAGAGCACTCTTCCCGGTGCCTTCCAGATCGGGCCTCTTCCTACTTCACAGTTACTGAACTGTGAAGTAGTAACCCCTTTATTTTCTCCAAACTGACATGCTGCCAAACTCCCAGGCTCTCCCATACCCATCATTCATTTCTCTACACTTCTACTCCTTTGTAGAAAAGTTTGAATTTTCCCTTGAAGGTTTGATAATTTGAGATATATTAAAAGAAAAAAAAAGCACACAAACTTTATCATGTGCACATACAGCCGCAGGAGTCATTTAAAATGGACAGAAGGTTGGGGCCTTTATACCATTTTGAGCATACAGAAAGAATGGGAGCTCAGAGCATGGCCAAAAATAGGTATCTTGGCAAGACAGATTAATGGGAATACGTGAAGAGAAGGCATGGCTGGAAGAGGTGTCTAGTTGTATAGTTGAAGCCTCGCAGGTAGGCAGTCCTCAGAGAAAATAGTACATGTATCTTTAAGACCTTAAAGGTATGAGACTCACAGTTCGTCTTCTCTGTATCCCTGCAAGTCCCTTAGAGAAAGCCTGAATGCCTCTGCTGCTTACTTCACTTTATCCCCTATGGATGCAGCTCTTCCCTACACACAGCAGGTGTGCAGGACTCTTCTGCCTACAGGCCTCTCAACAGCCAAATCAACATAACTTGCTTTCCTTCTGCTTGCCCTTTGTCTGCCTGTAGAACATCTCCTAATCATTGGAGCTCACTATCTCATGAGGCTCCCTTAGCATCCCAGGATATGTGACCCGCAGCCACTCTGTGCCTCAATGTGGTGCCAGCCCCCTCCCTTAACCCTCTGGCTCTAACCTCACCGTCATCCTTGTATTCACGTGCTTTACCTCCTAATTTGCGATGACTTTGAGGGCAGGGTCTGTGTCCTGTTAGTCTGTGTCCTTAGCTCCATGTGGAGCCCAGCTCAGAGCAGGTACCTGGCTGAGTGAGCAAACGAGAGCGCTGGAGGGACCAATACTGAGAGAGAATTGCCAGATCCCAGGCCTTGGAGGATTATGAGGGCCCTCCGCTGTAGTGTGGGAAGATGAGGAGCTGGCTCGAGAATAGCCCCAAGAATATTGCCTTCCAGTGACGTCCTTGCTCCTGGGGAAAGGATGTCCACCCTGTTTTCAGGTTTCACCACCACTAGTTCTGCCACCATGGATAGACAATGGCCAAGGTGGCTGGGTCCCTCTGGAAGGAGACAGGGCGGCTGTTGGAGGGTGTGCTGTCTCAGTGCAGAACCAACCTTTGTCTTCACATGGGACTTGACTGATAAGGTCTGTACCTGCCCTCTTTCTGCTAAAGCTGTCAGGAGAGGATGCATAGGGGGCAGTGGGGGGGGGCGTTGTCTGAGACATAGGCCATCTAGGCCAACTTTCTCTGGGCCTCAGTCACCATGTCTGTAAATTGACAGGGCTGAACTCTGTGCTTTTTAAGGGTGTCCGTGCTTGAAGGGACACTTCCATCCCCAATGTCCTGGGTAGAGGGAAGAGTCCCAGTGTGGGGAAGGCAGCAACAATGAGGATGATATTTGTCAGACATTTGCAGTGTACCTGACACTGCTGAGCAGTCATTATTTAATCCTCACTGCAATCTAATAAGAAAGGCACTGTTGGTTTTCTGAGACAGTGTCGTTTTGTGGCTCATGCTGGAGTGCGGTGGCACCATCTAAGCTCACTGCAACCTCCACCTCCCAGATTCAAGTGATTCTTCCTCCTCAGCCTTCCTAGTAGCTGGGATTACAGGCACCTGCAACCATGCCAGCTAATTTTTTGTATTTTTAGTAGAGATGGGGTTTCACCATGTTGGCCAGACTGGTCTCAAATTCCTGGTCTCAGGTCATCCACCTGCCTCAGCCTCCCAAAGTGCTGGGATTAAAGCTGTGAGTCACTGCACCCTGCTGGAAAGCACTATTTTTAATCACCATTTTACAGATGAATTCCCTTAATTTGGCGAAGTTATGTATATTATTCAAAGTTGTATTTCTAGAAGTGGTGGCTGGGTAGCATTTGTATTTCAGGATTGTTAGACCACAAAGCACACATTGCGAGCCTCTGTGTTGTGCTTTGCAGAAGGACAGGCAGTACCTGTGAGCTCCTGGGAGCACCTGAGCTGAGAGCACTGAGAAGCACCTGGAACCAGTAACTTCCCTAAATCGCATGTGGGGGAAGATGCGTTCCTGCCATGGAGCCATGTTCTATGGCAGGCAATCACTGTCAATAAAAAAGTAGTCAGACAATGTCAAATGTATATCTAGTTGATATTAAAATACACATTTGAAAATTTGGAAATCTTTTTTTAAACAAAATTTTTAAATTTCATTTTTCATGTATTTAGAGAGCCTAAGTGCAGAATTCTCTGTGCGTATATTGCAGAGCAGTGAAGTCTAGCCTTATAGTGTACTCATCACCTGAACAGTAAACACTGTACGCAAAGGCTGTCTTTTGTTCCCCACCCCTCTCCCATCATTTCACTTTTTGTAGTCTCCAAAGTCTATTATTGCATCTTATGTTCATGTATACTCACTGTTCAGCTCCCACACATACATGAGAACATGTGGCATTTGACTTTCTCTTTCTCAATTATTTTACTGAGAATAATGGCCTCCAGTTTCACCCACATTCCTAAAAAGACATAATTTTTCATTCTTTTTTATGGCTGAGTAGTATTACATTATATATATATTTATATATATAACATATATACACACACACACTCTCTCTACAGAGAGTGTGTGTGTTTATGTGTGTGTGTGTGTGCATATATATATATATATATATATAAAATGTTTCTTTATCCAGTCCTCCATTGATGGACACTTAGGTTAATTCCCTATCTTTGCTATTGGGAATGGTGCTTCAATAAACACACAAGAGCTGGTACTGTTTTGAGATAATAAACTGTTTCCCTTTGAGTGTGTACCCAATAGTGGGATTGCTGGATTAAATTGTGGTTCTACTTTTAGTTCTTTGAGAAATCTCCATTCTCTTTTCCATAGAGGTTGTACTAATTTACATCTACCATATATAAGTATGTATAAGTGTTGCCTTTTCTTTGCATCCTTGCCAACATCTATTGCTTTTAAACTTTTTAGTAATAGTCATTCTGATTGGTGTAAGATGGTATCTTATTGTGGTTTCCATTTGCATTTCTCTAATGATTAGTGATGTTGAGCATTCTTTCCTATGTTTCTTGGTCTAGGAACAACCTCCTTTGAAAAACGTCTGTTCATGTCCTTTTCCACTTTTTAGTTGGGTTGCTATTGTTTTTTCATTGAACTGTTTGAGTTTCTTATAGATTCTTGATATTAGCCCTTTGACTGATAGTTTGCAAATATATATATATTTTCCATTCTGTAGGTTATCTCTTTACTCTGCTGATTATTTATTTTGCTGTGCAGAAGCTTTTTAGTTTAATTAAGTTCCATTTGTCTGTTTTTGATTTTGTTGCAATTGCTTTTAAGGACTTAGTCACATATTTTTTGCCAAGGCCAACATCCAAAAGAGTTGTTCCTAGATTTTCTTCAGAGATTTTTATATTTTGAGGTTTTACCTTTAGGTCTTTAATCCATCTTGAGCTGATTCTTATATTTGGTGAGAGGTAAGGATCCAGTTTCTTTCTTCTGCATAGGGCAGTCCAATTTTCCCAGAGTCAGTAAATAAATACGTTGTCTTCCTCCAGTGTTTATGTATTTTTGACTTTGTCAAAGATCATTTGGTTGTACATATGTGGCTTTACTTATGGGTTTGCTATTCTGTTTCATTGGTTTATGGGTCTATTTTTATAACATTACCATGTTGTCTTGGTTATTGCAGCTTTGGAATATAGTCTGAAGTCAGGTAATGTGATGCCTCCACGCTTGTTCTTTGTGCACATGATTGCTTTTGGTATTCAGGCTCTTTTTTGGTTTCATATGATTTTATGATTTCAGGATCTTTTTTTTTTCCAATTCTGTAAAAAATGAGTTAGTAATTTAATAGGAATTACATTGTACTTCTGGGTTGCTTTGGGCAGTATGGCCACTTTAAAATATTAATTCTTCCAATCCATGAGGGTGGGGAGTTTGTCCATTTGTTTGTGTGATCAGTGATTTCTTTCATCAGTGTTTTGTAATTCCCCTAATAGAGATATTTCATTCCTTTTTTTACATTTATTTCTAGGTATTTTATTTTTAAAGCTACTGTAAATGGAGTTGCCTTCTCAAATTGATCCTCAGCTAGATTGTTACTGGTGTATAAAAATATTAGTGAATTCTGCACATTAATTTTGCATTATGAAATGTTACTGACTTCATTTATTAAATCTAAGAGTTTATTGGTAGAGTATTAGAGTTTTCTACATATAGATCATAGTATCAGTGAATAGGAATAACTTGGCTTTCTTTTTTCTAGTTTGAATGCCTTTTTTTTTCTTTTGTCTAATTCCTGTGGCAAGGACTTTCAGTGCTCTGTTGAGTAAGAGTGATGAAGGTGAGCATCCTTGCTTTGTTTCAGTTCTTAGAAGAAATGCTTTTAACTATTCCCTGTTGAGTATGATTTTGGCTGTGAGTTTGTTGTATATGGCCTTTATTATGATGAACTGATTCCTTCTATGCCTAGTTTTTTGAGGATTTTATTATGAAAGGATGCTGAATTTTATTGAAGTATTTTTGTTCCTATTGAGTTAATGATATGGTTTTTGTCCTTAATTCTGCTTATGTTTATTGACTATCGACTTGTGTATGTTGAACTATCCTTGCATCCCTGAGATAAATCCCACCTGATAATGGTGTTGAATCTTTTTGATGTGCTGTTGGATTCAGTATGTTAGTATTTTTGTTGCGGATGTTGCGTCTGTGTTCATCAGAAGGATTGGTATGTAGTTTTCTTCTTTTGCTGTGTCCTTTTCTGGTTTAAGTGCCAGGGTAATACTGGCCTTGTAGAACAAAATAGGAAGAATTCTCTCCTTGATTTTTTAGAACACTTTCAGAAGGATTGGAATTAGTTCTTTGTGTATTTGGTAGAATTCAGCTGTGAGTCTGTCAGGTCCAGAGCCTCTACTTTTTAGGAGTTTTATTATTATTATTATTATTGTTATTACTGATTCCATAGACCTACTCATCATTGGTTTGTTTTGGATTTCTTCTTCTGCCTGGTCCAATTTCAGGATGTTGTGTGAACACTTGAAAATCTACAATCCAAACTAGAGTGATGCACGAAAGAAAAACAAAGTGTTGAGCAGAGTGCTGGGAGCTTTGTGTAGTGGTTTGATTTTATTTTTTTCAGCCTTATCCAAATGTTTGCAATCATGAAAACTCTGGGTCCAAGCCTCTGGGCCCACATATTCCCTGCCTGTGACAGACCCAGTGTGAGGCGGACAGAGCAAGACCCATTTTATTAGCGCATTTGCTTGGCTACATTGCAGGCTTTTTTGACAGGTCAGATTTCTTGTATATCCATGTGGAATCTGTGGCCCTTTGATGCACTATTTAGACTAAGTACCAATTAAAGCTTTTAATGAGCCCAGCGCTGGCAGCCTACAGCCTCTTAGTTACCCTGGGTGAGCTATTAAATAAAAGGTTGCTGCCAAAGTGCCGTGCTGACAACCATTCACAGCCGCTGGCCAATCCCTGTCCTGCTCGGCCATCTGTGCACCTAAGGGCCAGAGGACATGGACAAGCTACCCATAAAGAGGTTTGGCCTAAAGAGAATTGTATCTACAGTTGAGGGAATTTTATGAGTTTCCAATCTCAGGTTGCAAATTCAGGGAATTATTTTTCTGGGTACTCAAATATATTAAGATATTTTATTATAACTTTGTACTATATATTAACAACTCAAACTCTCTCTTTTAGGGTGTAATCCTCATCAGGAGAGGATCTATGCCATTTAGGAGCAATATTTGACATAAATTAGGGGCTTATGTGCCAAGCCCTTACAAAATGACACACACACACACACACGCACACACACACACACACACACTCTCTCTCTCTCTCTCTCTCACACACACACAAACACAAACACTTTCCCAAACCCTGAGAACTATCCATGTCCACATTCTATAGTTTTTAACAACGACTATAAAGAAGGATTGGGCCTGTCTGGAGCCACTCAGATGGTAAGTGATGGAGTAAGAGTTTGGCCAAGATCCCTCGGACAGCAGATCCTCTGGGATGTGTTTCCCATGTGGTTTACTCTCCCTCTTACAGTGTCCTGTTGGTAAAAGTGAAAATTAACATCTATAGTGTTTACTATCAGTTGGATGCTGTCCTGTGTGTTTTGATGGGTGTACTGTTAATTTTGTTCCCCTTTCACAGTTGAGAAAGTTGAGGTGTATTTACATACCTCATTTGGGCTAACTTGTCCAAAATACTGTAGCTTTTGTCAGAGACAGGATTTGAGCCAGAAAACCTAGTACCAGAGGCCTTCCTCATAACTTCCCTGCTGCCACAGCTCTTAAGGGATGTTAAGAATGTCTGTGAAGCTTATATTTTAGCACAGAAATGGTTGATTGGTCCAGAAATTCACATGGCAATGATTAACATCGATAAGCTTCCTCTGTCCCTCCATGTTTATAAGCAGACCTGCCACACAGATTTACATAAAGATGCTTTGTTCCATGGCCTATTTGATTTTAGATTCCTGAGTTATAAGTAAGTTACCTCTGGGAGGTTCACAGGCTTTGAGTATTGGAGCCTTTGATTTGTATGAGGATCATCTGCTCCTGCTACTGACTAGGTAGCTTGCTCTAACTGTTATGGAGTATTATTGATCTGAGGGTCAGATTTCTGAAAGACCTGACAGCTCTGAAAACAGGACCCTTGCTCCTGGACAGTAAAGAGAACTGATGGAAAGGTTGCCTGTTAGACCAAATAGATAGTCAGCACTTTCAGAAATCCTGGAAGAGTTTGACGGCTGTTTGGGAAAGAATTGTGGTGGAGGCAGAGAGAAACACATAAATATAAGGGTTGTTTAATAAGAACTTAGTAATGGGTTGACTTATGGGGCGAGGGAAATGAGGAAATAAGGGTTCTGAGTTTCTAGCCTGTTTTACTAGATAAAAAGTCACTTACTTTAATTTGTTAGGAAACAGTATAGAAAGTGGACTCATTTCAGAATAAGACAGGGAAGATTGTACACTCCATTAGGGGCTTGTGTTTTAAGTCTCTTGAAACATCCAGGAAGAGACACCAAAGAAGCCATCGGACACAGGGGTCTGAAGCTCAGAAGAGAGGTCTGGACTGGAGACAGCTTTAGTGTGTCATCTAAGTGCAGTGGTGATGCGATCCACAGGCTTGTATGACATACTCTAGGAAAAACGCTGAGTGAGAAGAAAAGCAGGCTTAGAATCCAGTTTTAAAGGGTCCCAACATAGTATTGTCAGGTAGAGGAGAATGAGCCTACCAAATAAACAGCAACAGTAATCATCCCATTCCATCTCTAGGGCTCAGCTCAGCTCCCTTCTCCCCACCTATCCCATCAAAGTAGCCCTGACTAGACATGGAGTTGGGCAGGGAGCTGAGCCTTTTCATAAGAACGAGGCAAGGAAGAGAGCGAGGAAGACAGGTGGCCTGATGTGAAAGGCGAGCCTTGGTAATTTGTGTTTGAAGGTCACTAGACTATCCTGGCAAGGTGGCTGTTTTTCCTATACAGAAAATGGTTCTTCCTTCTAGAACATGGTTCTTCCTCCACCACTATAACAAGGTAGCTGGAGTAAAAACAGGCATATTCTTTTTTATTTATTTCCACAGCAAGTCCTTGACCCAACCTAGGTCAAGCAGAAACCTTCTGGGGTTTCCTTATTTTTTCCATGAACCCTATGAGAGCCCATCTCTGCATCCCTCCGGGCCCAGTGTAAGGTGAGTGCCGAGGCATTACCATGCAGATGCTGTCTGAGAGATGAAGATCATTCTCCCCGGAGCAGAGAAAATGCCTAGTGTCTTCACCAAGCCACTGAGTCAAGTCACTCTCGAGACTCAACTGTATTCCAGACCTCCATGGAGTTTGATGACTTACAATAAATGCTGCTTTTTACCCTGATACTTTCCTGTGTTAGATCTCAAGCACATATACTCTAAAGTGTCCTGATACATAACTACAACAGGCCCTCTGTAGCCACAGATTCTATATCCACAAGTCGAAGATATTCAGAAAAGCAATAGCATATAAAAATAAAAATTGTTCGAATTAAAACCATGGTATAACAACTATTTACATAACATTTATGTTGTATTAAGTATTATAACTAATCTAGAGATGACTTAAAATTTTTGGAAGAATGTGTGAAGTTTGCCGGGCACAGTGGTTCACGCCTGTAATCCTAGCACTTTGGGATGCCGAGGTGGGTGGATCACCTGAGGTCAGGAGTTCAAGATCAGCCTGGCCATCATGGTGAAACCCCATCTTTAAAAATAATAATAATAAATATTAATAAAAAAAAGAATGTGTGAAGGTTATCTGCAGACACTACAGCATTTTATATTAGAAACTGGAGCATCTGCAGATTTTGGTATCTGGATGTTCTTGGCATCAATGCCTCATGGATACAGAAGACTGGCTGTATGTGCTGAGTAAAATGGTCATGCTCTTGGCTAAGGTGCTGCTGTGTGTCACAGCAAGCCCTGATGGCTATTGTAAAGTAGCTAAAGGGGTGAGCACAAGTTCCCTGGAGGCCCCCAACAATTCTGGCTGCAGATATCCCCTCCAGGAAATGTGACCTGCCGTGGGATGAGTGGCAGGAATCCTGTCAGGGAAGGGGCAGATGTGTGTTTTTCTCCTATGAATGGCCACAGGTTATGTTTTGTGAATCTACATCTGGAGGTCCCATTGTCTCTTACCAAGTAGTGAGCCTTGAAGAATCTACCACTTTACAGAATAGGCTGAGTTCTGCTGAATCATTTGAGTAAAGTGCTCAAGTCACTCAAATAGAGGGCAAGAGGGAGATGCCTCCAGCTGGACGAAGAGAAGATGCACAGCCAGGGGCCACCCTCTGACCCTGGATTCCCTGCTGGGAGCCACACCGTGAACACAGGGAAGAAGACCATGACAGAGAGAGTGTATTTGTGTGGTGGGCAGGAGAGGTTGTGAATAAAAGCAGAGTAATTCAGAACAAAACTTCTTACTAAAATATTATTTCTCTTATCTGAGCTTACTGCAAACTGAGTTATGCAAATGCAGTTGATGTAATTAATATGTTGTGTGAAGGCAGAAAAGATTGAGAGCTAATATGCATTTTATTGCCAACCGTGTACCCTGGGGTGTCACTTGGCCTGGCTTATATGTCCTTAGTGTTCCCAATGATCCTGCAAAGTGAACACTGTCATTCCCACTCTGCAGCTGAAAACAGGCTCAGAGGAGCCAGTGACATGGCTGAAGTGTCCACAGGAAGAAAGCAGAACCAGGACTTACTTAAATGGCAGTCATCTGTCTCTAAATCTGGAAATTCTACTGTTTCTGCACTGGCCACCTAGCACTGCTGGGGGCTTCTCTGAGCTGAGAAACACACAGAGGGTACAAGGTGACCATGTGAAGCCAGGCCTCTCTTTGCCAGCTGACACTCCATACTCAGGCTTCAGCTGGACTCCCTCCCTCTGGCTGTGTCCTCAGGCCCCTGTGCCTGCTGCAGGCTTTCATGCGTGACGTTCTCCATCTCTTGTGCAGCTATTTCTTCTCTTTCACCTTTTTCCCTTTTCTCTCACTGAAACACTTGAATTTTGGTCTTTATCTTTTCCTGCTTTCCCACAGTCTCCCCCACATGCACAGAAACTTCTCCATTGTTTTTTCCTTTCTCATGGCCTTTCTCTCTCTTCCCCACTGGCATGTTCTCTCTGTTGTCATTTTCCTGTCCCCTCACCTTCCTCTTCCATTTTTTACTTCCTGTCTAACTGCACTCCTCCCTCTCTACACCCTCAGTCCCAGGATTTCCTCTTCCTGCCTGCAGCCAGGGGGTCTGGCCAGGCAATCACCTGGACAGCAGCACTTTGGGCAGGTCCTCAAGGAGTCGCCAGACTGTCCTGGTTCATAAATCAGGTTGGGGAGAAAAGGGAGAGGACTTTATTCAGAGTCAAGATTGGGCAGTTTCACACAGCAGAATCCCTCAGGGCTTTGGCCCAGGCCTGCTGTACACCTGAACAGCAGGTGTACCTGTCTGGGCCCATGTAACTAATGTCATATTTTTTTCATAAGATGAGACATAAAAATTAGAAGCATAAAAATAAACTGTGGGAGGTGGGGAAGGTGCTCTCGGTGACATCATGTGTAGGGCAACCACTATGTCAATGAGGCAGCACAGGGGATGCTTCTTCACCACTGGCTCCTTCCCCACGAAAGAGTTCCCTGCTGTAGGAGAGAGTCCAGGATTGCTGGTCAGACTTGAGAGTCCCAGCTGTGTGTCAGAGCTAGGAGGGGTCCAGGCTGCGGTGCATGGGACAAGTCACCGTGTGTGTAAAGAGTGAGGCATATGAGGCTGTGCTGGGCAGGAGCATGTGAATTTGTGCTTGTGTAGTGGGGTACCTACTGTGGCTTTGAGGTTGGTTTTCTCAGGATGAAGCCTTATCCATTACACTTCGGATATGCTGACCCCTGTGGTTTCCCCAAAGGTAGAAAACTCAACTGCAGAATCTGTGGTAGCAGGTGACTGTGTCCAGGTTTCCACTTGAAAATATTTAGGACAGGGCCGGGCATGCCTGTAATCCAAACACTTTGGAGACCAAGGTGGGTGGATCACCTGAGGTCAGGAGTTCAAGACCAGCCTGACCAACATGGTGAAACCACATCTTTAAAAA
This sequence comes from Cebus imitator, assembly GCF_001604975.1. NCBI lineage: Eukaryota > Metazoa > Chordata > Mammalia > Primates > Cebidae > Cebus > Cebus imitator. The sequence goes on along the minus strand of NW_016108213.1, from coordinate 43,962 downwards.
AATGAAAAATAAAAAAATTAAAAAAAAAAGAAAATATTTAGGACAGTGCACTGCCTGTCATATCATTCCTCCTCCTTTGGTGTTTCTTCAAAAGAAATACACAGCCTTATTTTCTTTTCAAGTATGCTTACCATTTGTGTTTCTCTTTTATTAGTGTAACTGTCCAGTAGATTTATCTCGCCTGTTGCCCAGAAAAGCCAAATGGAGCTGAGAATAGCAGGCTTTCTGCAGCAGAGAAAGAATTTAATAAACACAGAGGCAGCTAAGTGACCAGGACAGGGGTTTATTATTACTCAAATCTTCCACCCCCCAAATTCAGAGGCTAGGGATTCATTTAAGGATAGTTTGGTGGGCAGGAGGCTGGGGAATGGGGAAAGCTGATTGGTTGGGTTGGGGAGGAAAATCACCGGGAGTCAGAGCTTGTTTACTTGCAGTGAGTCGGCCCCTGGACAGGGACCACAGGACCAGATGAGCTAGTTTACCAGTCTGTGTGTGCCAGCTAGTCCATCATAAGATAGGGTCTGAAAAATACTCTGAACACCAACTTAGGTTTGACACGAATGATGTTATCTATATGCACAATTAGGGAGCTTAAAAACCTTGTGGCTTCTGGCTGCATGGCTCCTGAGCCATAACTTCCAATCTGGTGCCTGATTTGTTAGCTTGCTAAGGAGGTCTGATCCCCAAGAAAGGAAGGAGTTGGTTTAGGGAAGGGCCTATCATCTTTGTTTCAGACTTGGACCTGGAAGTAAACTCCTCTCATAGTTAGCCTGGCCTCTGCCCAGGAATGGACAAGGGCAGCTTGGAGGTTAGAAGTAAGGTGCAGCCAGTCAGGTCAGATATCTTTCACAGCCACAATTTTCCTATGTCAGGTTTTTCTCACTGTTGTAATTTTTGTGAAGGTAGTTTTGTTAGGAGCAATATAAATACAATGATTCTGAGAATGTCTTCTGGAGTCAGGCTGGCTCCACTTCAAATTCCTGCTTTCAAATCCTCCTTTGCTGGCTGAGTGACCATGGGCAGGTTATTTAATGTCTCTGTGCATCTGTTTTCTCATACAAAAGATGAAAGTGGTGGTGTGACCTCAGCCTGAGGTAAGCACCAAATGAGTAAATGTATGCACACTCATCAGCCGTGCCTCACGTGTGGCACTTTGCATGTCAGGCACAGGTGATGAGTGCATATATGTTACTCATGTTCGTGTTAGCTCCTGTGTTTTGCCTGCAACACTGTACAAAGAGCAGATTTGATGAAAACCAGTTGTGTTCAGTGATACTTTCCAGTGGCTGTGCACCCTCCCAGGGAGACTGCAGCAATCCTCTCACCAGCAGTCATCTCCTGGGCTGGGAGATCCCAGGAAGACCCCTCAATCTCCAGCAGGTTTGACTTTCAAGGAGCTTCAGGGAATGAGCTATAGATGTATATCTACCTGGGAGGAACTGGGAGTTTATTAGCTCATCTGTTCAGTTCATCCAAAGGGGAATAATGATTCAATTTCTTGCCTTAAATCTGCCCCAGTAAAATGTTGATAGTTTTACAGTGGAAGACATTTGCACATGTAGGGGAGGAAATATGACTTTTCCTCACCCAGCCTAGATCACTGCTGAGACCCTTACAGCAAAAGACAGACTTACAAGGGAAGAGCACATCTAGTTATTTAAAATAAGTTTTGTATGACAGCAGTGCCTTCTAAAGGAAATGAAGGCCCATGGAAACAACTAACCTCAGTTGTTGTTTTTTTAACAGGTTTTATGAAGAGTGAGTAATCATGGAGAACTATGATAAGACAAAAATGTATGATCTAACAGTAACAAATTGGGGAAAACCTAGCCAGGCCCCTTTATTCAGGCTCTTCTCTGTGTCCCTGTGTCTTCAGACTCAAGGACGCACAATTCCTCTGGGTACAGAAAGGATGCTTCTCACATGAGAATCTTATGATCAGCTTCAGGGAAGAAGGGCAGGGGAGAGTGACAGTGACTTTCCTGCTTCTGTTGTTTTCTCAAATTTCTTTAGCTTAAAATATTTGGTACCCAGGTGTTATAATTTGGAGTAGCTTGTCCTGAACTCCATCATGCACATGGAATGAAATCCAGAATTTTTGAAGATGATACTTATGACTACAAAATATTTATTTATTTATTTTTAATTTTTAAATATTTTTTCTAAGAGATGGAGTTTCACCATGTTGTCCAGGCAGATCACGAACTCCTGACCTCAAGTGATCCACCCGCCTTGGCCTCCCAAAGTGCTGGGATTACAGGCGTGAGCCACTGCACATGTTTAAATTCAAAATAGAAATGATGGCCAGGTGGAGTGGCCCACTCCTGTAATCTCAGCGTTTTGGGAGGCCCAGGCAGGTGGAT
>NW_016108213.1:17789-41481 GCF_001604975.1 Cebus imitator | reverse complement strand
TGGTCCCAGCTACTTTGAGGGGCGGGGCACGGGTGGGAAAGGATCAACTGGAGCAATATCATATGTACAAACAAATAATTTTTTTTTTATTTAAGGCTAGTCAAGTGACGCAGTGGAAGGAGAGAAGGAACAAAGAAATCTACAACTGGTTGTGATCAATTATTTGTAAACAGGAATGAATTTTTATGCACTATACACTTAATCAAAGTCACATATGCTGCACTGTTGGTGGTGAACAGCAGTGACCTGGGCACTTCCTATGCTTATTTCTGGGGATAGCAATTTTCAATGCATGCAGCCAACCTCTCCATGAATATTGCTACTCTTTGACTGTTCAGTTTCCCATCCCAGACCCTGCGGTCCAGCCTGCTAGAGGAAACGGAGTTTGTGTGTTTCCCTACCTGCCAGTCCACTCCAAGGAGCCAACAAGGCATTCCAGCTGCCCCCACCCCACGTCCTTTAAACTGAGCCCTCAAAGACTAGGGTGTTTTTCAGTCCTTCGTAAACGCTTTCAGTCCCAAAACATGAAAATCAGAGCAATGGTCCTGAGCGCATTGAGTGACATGCTACCTGCTCCCAAGACCCAGCAGGAGCTTCATCCCAAGTGCTCTAAAGAAGAGGAGAAAACATTTGTAGCTCTGGTCGCATCCTAAGGCAGGGTCCTGGTGGGATGAGGGGGAGCCCCACCATCAGAGACTCACCCCTCACAGCTGCTCAGGCTTCTCTTCTTCGGAGCTCGGCTCCTGTGGGGGAGGATCAGGATGGTGTCCTAGCCCCCGTGCTGTAAGAGGCCACCCACGCTGTGGATTTCTCTTTCCAGCTGAAGAGATCTTGGGATGAAACAAGATTTCCTAGAGCCAGGTTCCAAAGCTTAGTGAAACAGGGCTTTTAGGGCCCGCAATAGAGACGAAATTCAGCATGAAAATCTGAATATGAAAAATGGAGTAAATTAACATTTGGAATAGGATGGCTTATCTGAATAAAGCAGTCACACTCCCAAGTTAGGTCTGGAACCATTGACCCTAAACTGAGATACAATCACCAATGACTGAGCTAATCCCACCAAAATTTCTCAGCCCCCATTTACTTACCAAAAGACAATGTGTGCCATTACGAGATTTCCCAGGTGAAAGGAGTCTCGGAGTCTAGGGTTGAGGGGGCAGCAGCCTTTTTAGAGGAGGAGACCTCTCATCCTGAGGCCCAGGGTCAACTTGAGAGGAGGTGGGGACTTCCTGGGTCCCTGGGTCCCTGGGGGGGTCCGGAACTCCGATTGCACAGGGCCAGGGGACCCTCCAGGCTCTGTGACCCCGACTGGATAATTCGGCAATTTCCTTGTAGTCCAGACCACTGTGAAAGCCTGGCTTCTGGGATCTCAAACACTGAAGTGGGAGACAGAAGAAATGGGGACATGGGGGACATCAGGAGACTCAGACACTGAAGCAGAAGAGACACGCAGGCTTGCAGCCCTGAGCTTCTGAACTTCAGTGGAATACTCATGCCATTCAGGGAGTAAAAGATGGCATTGCATCCTAATTAAACAGAAAGTTTCCACCGAGACTCGAACTCAGATCGCTGGATTCAGAGTCCAGAATGCTCACCATTACACCATGGAACCTTGCACTGAGGCTTTCCTGGAGGTGTCTGAATTACTAATAAGCAGCAATAGTTCCCATTCACCCATGTCAAGGCATTTCTATTGATCCCACAAGTAACACTTGGGAAAGGTGGACCTGCAGGAAGGAACCATTACTCTTTCTTTCTCTCTGATGTCTCTTTTGATCGACTTTTATTATTTCATTTGCACCTCAGAAAGTGAGGCAAAATCCACTCTGGGTTTAGGACCAGAGCCCTTGAAGCCTGGGTCATAGAGTTTCCTGTGTCGAGGTGAAATTCCCTTCCCTTCCATTCCCTTCCCTTTCTTTTTCTTTCTTTCTATTTTTTTTTTTTTTTTTTTTAATTAAGATAGTCTCCTGTTGCTAAGGCTGGGGTGCAGTGCAGTGGCAGTGGGTGATCTCCCCTCACTGCAACCTCCTTCTCCTGGGTTCAAGTGATTGTAATCCCCAGTAGCTGGGATTACAAGCGTGAACCCCCACACCAGGCTAATTTTCATATTTTTAGTAGAGATGAGGTTTCACCATGTTGGCAAGGCTGGTCTTGAACTCCTGGCCTCAAGTGATTTTCCCACCTCAGCCTCCCAAAGTGCCAGGATTATAGGTGAGAGATACTGTGACAAGCCCAGAGATGACATTTCTGCAAAATTTCTGTTATTTTCTTTCTGTTTTCGCTCTTTTCCATTTGCCCAAGGAAGCCAGATGATTGTCGAAACAGGACTCAGGACTTCCTGGGGACTTCCCCTTTTCATCCATTTAGTATATAATGGATGACAGCAATCAAATGAGATCGGGCAGCAGAGAATCCTTTATTTTCTTCTTCATACACTTCTATGTTTGTTTGGTTGGTTGGTTTTAACAAGATTTTTTCACCAGAAATGGAGATATGTTAGATTTAAAATAAAAAGCAATCAGCCACATTTTACATTTCTATAAAACACTCAAAGCAGGCCATATTCATCAGCTGTGACTCAAAATCAACCATATACTGTGGGGTTCAGGAGACAGGGTGCTGACATTTAAGCACAGTGTGTTTTCCCAGAATTGGCCAAGTTGATGCCATTCCAATTTCTCAATATACTATGACCCATCAATTGTGGTTGTTAAAAGTGTGCATATGTTTTACCGAAACCCCTGGAGTTCAGTCTAGGCCTTGGTGCTCAGCACACTGAAAGCCAATCATTAACACATTGAGTATTGCTGCGGAAGAAGGCTTTAATCTGTTGCTGCAGATGAGGAGATGGGAGATCAGTCTCAAAACCATCTCCCTGATCAACAAAAGTTAGGGGTTTATATCACAGGGAAGAAGGTATCTGTGTGTGGGAACAGAGGAACTAGGGAGGGATGAGGAAGCACTCATGATGAATGAGGGGTCTGGGCATCTCACTGTCTGGGATGCTGTGATCTGTTAAGTTTCAGGTCTATGATGCTTTTTGAGAGGCCTGAGGATCCTTTCCTGAGGAAAGAACTCTGATAAAACAAACGTAAGTTTCAAGCTTTAAGACCAGAAGGGTCCATTTCTATGCCTATCTGAAAACACTGTCTGTGGTACTATGGAGTCAATTTCTGTCCCCACTTTCTATTTGTCAGTTCCTGAATCATGCAGAATCTGGTCATTGATCTTTCTGGCTGTGCCATGTGGAGAAGGGGTGTCCTGGGTGGCGCCATACCATGGGTGACTGCATGGCCACCCAGGAATCAAATGGTTCATCTAATACTGTAGTTTCTCCTGAAATACAACCTTCTTCTCTCCAGTTGCCCATTTCCACTAAAGACAAAACACAGCAGAACCAACCTAGCTGCAAAAGAGGCTTCAGTCCCATATACGTGTCCTAATTACCCATACAAAGTGCAGTAAGAATCATTGTTCATATAGGCTCTTGTAAATTGACTTTGCTGGAACATTTCACAGCACCATTTCAGTCAAAGTTCTGGGGAAATTACCAATTCCTCCACCTGTGTCCTATGATAAAACAAAACAGATGCTTATTGAACTTATGCACAAAAACACATTGTCATTAATTAAGAATATTCAGTTTACAAATTTGGGAGAAATTAGGCAGAGAGAGAAATATATGCCTCAAATTCTATTTATAAGATTACTCTACTCAATTGTTACAGGCTATAAATAGCGCAAAAGAAAAAATGGTCACCAGACTCTGAAGAATGAACAATGTTTCAAACTAACAAACAATGCCACAAAAACTGATTTCAGTCCTCCATGAGTTCAATCCATGCAATCAATCAACTCCTGCTCTGCTTCATATTGGGCTCGCAATATTTATGAACACATCAGCCTTTGTAGTAGTGCCCTGAGAATTTTCTCTTTAGTTCAATGGCTTGACCTCCAAAGTTATCAGAAACCTGTATGCAAGTCCCTTTTATGGACTTTTCCAAAATAGCAAGGCCTGAACTGTGGCTGATTAGAAGTCACTTTTTGAGAAAAATCAAAGCAAAACAATTCTGGATGACAAAAGCCTCAAGACAGCCATAGTTAGAGACATGGTTGACAAGGGAATTTGGTTGATTCTGTGGCACATGACAATTTAACATAATAATCACAATTATTACCGACAGCATATTAGAACTTTCGGGATCTCACACAATCCCAGAACACACATTGACAACACATCTATGTCAATATAACCCAAAGGAAGTTAAAAACCACCTCAGATTTGACAATGCTTCCTGCATAATTCTAACATAACACATCAGCCTAAGAAGCCTGATATGTCTCACTTGGACTTCAAAGAACCTATATCCAAGAAGTTAGTTTGAGGTCCAAAAGGCTGAATTTATAAATTTTACTCTTAGAAAGTTTGCCAAATATCAACATTTTGAGACATTTGATATCACAAAATATGATCACAGGTCACCTTAAAATAGTCAGTCATTGGCCAGGCACGGTGTCTCATGCCTGTAATCCTAGTACTTTGGGAAGCTGAGGTGGGTGGAATACCTGAGGTCAGGAGTTCAAGACCAGCCTGGCCATCATGATGAAACCTCATCTTAAAAAAACAAAAACAAAAACAAAACAAAACAAAAAAAAAAAAGTCAGTCATTTAGCCAAAATGATAAAACAAAAACTTTCACCCTTTAAAAGACAAGAGACTGAGTTTCCTTAACATTCGGACCTAATGAAGACAACATGAGGCCAACTGCATCTGTCTCTCCCCTTCTTTCTTTTGCCCTGCAGTTTACTCTAAAGGTAAACAAACATATTTTATTTATTATTAATCTTATACAATCATTTTGTTCAAAGGAGAAGAGTACATTTTACCTTTATATTATCTATTACCATGTTAAAGCTAATTTGTATACAAATTTAATTAAAATCAGTCTTACCGTAATGTAAGATTTCCATAAACCATTTGTAGCCTTTTATACTTTCTATTAAAGAGCATATGAATGCTCTAAGAAAACTCTGTTATTCCAATACAAGGGCCCAGATGCTGGCATTGCATCAGTGTGCCTCTGAGAGTAATGCTTAATTTATAGAAAATCTCAGAATTTGAGAGGCCTGGGTGGGTGGATCACTTGAACTCAGAAGTTTGCGACTAGCCTGGGCAATATGGTGAAACCCCATGTCTACCAAAAATACAACAAAAAAAAGAAAAGAAAAGAAAAGAAAGAAGGGGGGGGAAGGCAGGCAGGCAGAGAGAGAAGAAGAAAGAAAGAAAAAGAAAGAAAGAAAGAAAACAAAGAAAGAAAGAAAGAAAGGAGAAAGAAAGAAAGAAAGAAAGAAGAGAAAAAAGAGAAAGCAAGAAAGCAAGAAAGAAAGAAGGAAAGAAAGAAAGAAGAAAGAACGAAATATGAAGAAAAGGAAAGAAAGAAAGGAAGAAGAGAAAGAAAGAAAGATGAAGAAAAGGAAAGAAAGAAAGAAAGAAGAGAAAGAAAGAAGAAAGAAAGAAAGAAAGAAAGAAAGAAAGAAAGAAAGAAAGAAAGGAAAAAAAAAAAAAAAAAAGAAAGTCTCTGAACTAAAGTTATCCCTCAAACTCCGGCCTTAAAATTCTCATGTGCCAACCTCTTCTGCCTAGAGGAACATGGGAGGGCATGAGGTAGAAGCGGTGACATGTGGCATTGTTGTGGAGTACAAAAGCCTCAAGACAGCCATAGTTATAGACACAGTTGACAAGGAAATTTGGTTGTTTCTGTGGCACATGGCAATCCCTAGAGGGATTGAAGGGTTTTAATTTCTGATTCTGTATCTCATGAAAGCAGTTCATTTTGATTGTCATCTTCTCCAGAGTCTGAAGATGAGGCATTGATTCGCATCAATGTTCAAGATTTAGCAGGAGTAGTTTCCTTTTTCAGACCCAGGAGTCAAAACCCTGTAAATTAACAGTGCAGGAATTAGTTAATAGGATGTTTGCACTGAAGAAAGTCCTGTTTCTCTCTAACACATCACAAAGGAAAACACTGTGACTTGGTGTCCAGTAGTTACACCCGAAGCACTTCAAAACATTGTATTAAAGTGGTTAGGATACTGCTTGCAGGTACCTAGTTGCCATCATTCTAATGTTAGAACCATGATCAAAAGCATGAAAAATGTAACAGAACCTATACCAAACTTCTCAAAGTAAGGCAATTAACTTTTCTCGCCATCATTTAACAAATGGTAAATTCAAGTATCAGTTTAGGAAATTCAGTATGAGGATAAGTAATCTCCTTTTCTTTAAATACAATAAAACAAGAACAAAATGAGAATAAAGACAGAATAATTTCTTTTCAGCTATTTTTATTTATTTATTTGAAACAGAATCTCCCTCTGTTGCCCAGGTTGGCGTACAGTGGTAGGATCTCAGCTCACTGCAACTTCCGCCTTTGAGCTCCAGGTTCAAGAGATTCCTTTTCTATCTGATCTGAGAGATTTCGATCTGTTATAATTAGCAGTATTTAGTGTCACGTTGGAGATGATGGGCATAGTTAGTCTCATTGCCATCGCTTCATTGTATGATTTCTGTGTTTTTGCTTTGTTTATGAAGTATCTTCCTGTCTTTCTTAACTAGATTCATCTGTTTGGGTAAATGGTCTGTTTTCCTATAGCATTTTGAAATTCCATGTGCCTGATTAGTCAATACATTTTCTTATTCTCAAGTGGCCAGGAAGAAGGCAATCATGTACCTTATCTCAGGGCACATCACAGTGGCTGCTCTGAGCAAGGCCCTTTACTGTCCTTCTTTTCCATATTTATCCATTCTCATTCCCCTGTCCACTTCTAGAAACATGTTCAGAAGAGTTTAGTCTACACCCTTTCATTTCACACTTTCTCTGCATATTTCAATAAGGGGATAACTTTGGAAAACATACATTGTTCTTTGCGTAGGGGTGGGTTAAAACAGCTTTAAAGTGTGAATTGGTTCCCCCAAAACCCATTCTATTCTCTTTATTCCATTCTGTGTACTATCTTCTCAACTTTTCTATTCTAACAGAAAAGTTAGTGTATAAAGATGGGTAGGAAAAAAAGAGTCAAGCCAATTTAAAATAGGAAAAACATTTGAGTGGTGTTTGTTAACAAAAGAGAATTTCTTCATGGCCAAATGGCATGAGAAAGGATTCTTGGCATAATTACTCATTCAGGAAACACACGTTTAAAATGCCATGATACACCATTACTCACCCATCAGATTGGGTAACATTTAAGAGACAGGGGAAAAAACCACTGGCTTCTAAGAATGCAGAGCAACTGTAACTCTTATTAGTAGCAAGAGAATAGAATAGTGTACTGGGTGCAGTGGCTCACTCCTGTAATCTCAGCACTTTTGAAGGTTGAGGTGGGTGGATCACTTGAGGTCAGGAGTTTGAGACCAATCTGGCCAACATGGCAAAACCCCATCTCTTCTAAAAATACAAAAAATTAGCCAGGCATGGTGGTAGGTGCAATAATCTCAGCTACTTGGGAGGCTGAGGTAGGAAAATTGCTTGAACACAGGAGGCAGAGGTTGCTGTGAGCCAAGATGGTGCCACTGCACTCCAGTCTTGGTGAAAGATTGAGACCCTGGAGAGAGAGAGAGAGAGAGAGAGAGAGAGAGAGAGAGAGAGAGAGAGAGGGAGGGAGGGAGGGGGAGAGAGAGAGAGAATACAATAGTGTAACCGTTCTAAAATACTGTCTGGTAGTTTCCAATACAGTTAAAAATACACCTGCTTCATGACCCAGCCATTCCATTACTAGGTTTATACTTAACAGAAATGAAGGCACAGGCCCATAAAAAGGCCCATAGTAGAATATTTGTAAACACCTTATTCACAATCGCCAAGACTAGAAACAGGCCAATTGTCCATCAACTGTAGTGTATTCACGTTAGAATAACACTTATCAATAACACCAAAGAGTTGAGATACATGCCATATAATGGAAGCATCTCATAACCATTGTTGCATTTAAAAAGAAAATAAGGCAAAATCAATACACTCCTTTAAGTGATTTCAAGAATAAGCAAAAGTAAATCACAGAGATAGAAATCAGAATGGTGCCAGGTGCAGTGGCTCAAGCCTGTAATCCCAGCACTTTGGGAGGCCGAGGCGGGTGGATCACGAGGTCAAGAGACCGAGACCATCCTGGTCAACATGGTGAAACCCCGTCTTTACTAAAAATACAAAACATTAGCTGGGCATGGTGGCACGTGCCTGTAATCCCAGCTACTCGGGATGTGAGGCAGGAGAATTGCCTGAACCTGGGAGGCGGAGGTTGCGGTGAGCGGAGATCGCGCCATTGCACTCCAGCCTGGGTAACAAGGAGGAAACTCTGTCTCAAAAAAAAAAAAGAAAAGAAAAGAAACTAGAATGGTGACCACCTACGTGGGGATGGGGTGAGGATTGACTGGAAAGGGGCTCTACTGACTTTTTGGGCTGGTGAAAACGTCCCATAACTTGATCTAGGTGATAGTTTCTTATGTCTAAATGCACTGGGCCACGAACTCAAGATTGGTGCACTTTGGTCATTTACTGATAGAAAACAAATAAATAAAAATTGGGGTTGGGGAATGTCATTAAGTTTCGATTTTATTGCATTCTTTAGGTTTTACTTAAAATACCCAGTCCGAGTGAGAACTCTCATCTTCTCTTGTTCATTTCTGACTTGGTCTGAAAAGGCCCCGCGGATATTTGAAATATTTGAGCTAGAGAAACCGGTACGGCCACATCATGTCGACAGCAAAAGATTCCAATAAGATTGACGGAGAGGGAGCTCCTCACCTTTTGGGTGTTGCACTTGCTCAGAGAGGGGGCAAAAGTCTAGCCTTTCAAGATGATGCACCCTGGCGTGCAGCGTAGGGGTTCCTTCTATTCTCGCCACTACAGAGAGCTTCCAAACCACAGGAAAGTTGTAATCTCTCTAGTCTCCGCTAAATGGGGCATCCTAGGCTGTGGCTGGAGGCTAAAGGGAAAGAAGAACGTTCCACGCTAAAAGGGATGCTGCCTTGGTTGGGACTGGAATCGAGATTGGCGCAGCCACAGCGCAGAGTTCTAACCACAATGCGATCACATGGAGTCACGGGAGCTGAAGCCTGCCCAGCTCCTTCTTTAAACTTAATGTATTGGGCTGCTTCCGTTTTGGAGACCTAAAGGTCCGCCTAGATTTCGTTCTTTCTTGGTGTCTCTCCATTCCCTGCCCCCTTCTTCCACCATTCTGCTACAACACACACACACACACACACACACACACACACACACACTTCCCATCTCTCCATGGTGCAGTCCTCACCACTGCACAAAGCTACTGCAAAGTTTTGTTTCCCGGGTTCCTGCCTCTGCTGACTTCCTTGCCTTCTTCCTGGCAATTCCCTGTTTGACCCACCCCCCTGCCCCACTCCAGGCACACACCTGAGCTCCTCAGCTCCACACGTAGAGTGGCTTGACGGGGGCAGGACCCCTCTCTTGCCATTCGCCCCCAGAGGTCCTCGCCCCTTGCCCTCCTCCCGGGAAGCGATAAATCAATGGGAATTAATGTTTTTTGAAAAGAACTTACTTCCCCTTTGCGACCAGTCTTGGTGACATGGCGAAATGCTGTCTCTACAAAAAATACAAAAAGTAGCCAGGCGAGTGGCCTGTGCCTGTTGTTTTAGCTGTTTGGGGGCTGAGGAAAAAAGATCGCTTGTCCCCGGAGGTCGAGGCTGCAGTGAGCCATGTTTGCACCACTGCACTCCAGCCTGGGCGACCAAGTGAGACCCTGTCTCCAAAACAAAACAAAACAAAACAAAACAAAACTTCCCCCTGGAAAAACAGTTCATGATTTCTATTTTCAGGGCTCCTCAAAGAATAAAAGCTAAAAGATTCATTTGACAAGACCTATTACAGTGGTATCCTACCCCCTAGGTGCACGCCCTGGTGAGTGCCAGACCATGCTCCCGAGGGGGGACCCACCAGCGACCCTCACCACCATCCCTGCCCTGGTGGAGCCCCCATGTGAGAGACAGAATTTGAAGATGGCAGCGGAAGCTCTGCAGAGGCGCCGAAAGAGACTGGGCATGATGGGCACAGGCTGCCTTTCTCACTGAGAGAAGACGGCACAAAGAATGGGAAGAGCCCTCCCAGCTGGATGTTCAACTTCCCTTGGGCTCCAGGCGGCTTGGGCCGCTGACCGGGTGTTTCTGTGGGCTTCTGAAGCAGGCCAGGGGCAAGGCGGCTGAAGGCCATTTGGCTGTTCTTCTGGCTCCAGAATCTCCCAGCGCAGGTGTGCAATGTGACCAGAGCGACTCAGGGCTCTAAACTCTCAGGTTTTCCAAGGCCTTGCACAGTTGTCTAACGGGTGGTGGCGAGGAGAGGGCTGAGGACCCAAGAGATGGGGGTAGTTTGGTAAGTGCACCCTGCCTTCGGGGCCCCGTAGATCCAGTGGATGTGGTGTCTGTGGCACAATTGGTTAGTGCGTTCGGCTGTTAACTGAAAGATTGGTGGTTCTAGTCTACCCAAGGATGCCTCGTGTTGTGTTTTAACTAGTTTCTGTTGATACAAAATCAACCAAGTTAATCAGGATATACTCGTGTCCTCTTCTCCACTTTCTTAGGTCTGAGACTTGAGAATGACCAACTGTGCCTTATACCTGTCAAACTAAGGAATCCCAGAGAGGGTAGGCAGTAATTCACTTCTGGTGTGAAAAAAATCTTATTTGCTCCCATGGAAGGCTTGGGTAAGTAAGATGCCTCAAGTTTTTAATTTATAATAATAGGAGACCTATTACAGTGGTATCCTATCCCCATGAAGTTCCTGGGTTTACTGACTGCTCTATCAATGTGACCAGTGGAATCAGTCATCCTTATGGTGATTCTTGCCACTGTTTGTAAAAACAGCTTTTCTTCCTCAGTTTGTGCACGATTTATTTAACTCTTTTCAAAATGTTTTTGAAATGAGGTGTATTTCATGTTTTGGGATTACAAATGATACTGCAATCACCACCATTCTTGTACACATTTCTTTGGTCACTCCTGCAGTTATTTCTATAATGTAGAGAAAAGGATTTGCCAGTTTTACATTCAGCACTTATTCAGCGCTTCTAATTTGAGTACATTCTACAAATTTATCTTTCACGTGGGTTGGGAACGATGGGCCACAGTGACCTCTTTGAAAGCTTTCTGTTAAGTCACTTATTCAAAGGGAGCAAAATCACAAAGTTACCAGGTGATATTTTTCTTCTCACTGTTCCTCTTTCCTTCATAAGTCTTGGTTTTGCTTTTATTTGATGAAACCAAACTGACTCTCTTTCTCCCACCTATACGATGGTAGATTAGCTGCAAATTTGTATTCTTTGATAGATTTCTGCAGGGGCCATGTCCATAACAATTAGCCCATCTGAGATACATCATTGGAGCCAACAGAACCCTGCACCCAACAGGCACCTTGTGTAGATTTGGACCCTTAGAGCTACTGGCTCATGTTCCTTTGGCTTTTCTATTGAATGTCATGATGGAAATTGAGCTCTTTGGTTTTTACTCACTATGGCTATAGCATAGTTTCTCTCTCTCTCTCTCTCTCTCTCTCTCTCTCTCTCTCATTTTTGTATCATGATTTTCTTCCATCAGTAGTGGCATTGGTGTGAGTTTCTGGTTTTGATGTTATAGAATGAACTTCTGGGATATTTTTATGACTATATAACAGTCGGTATTAAATTCTTCTGAGGATGAAGATTTGTGTTGTACCCAGTTTTTTCTTAGTATAAAAATGAGGTTACTAAGAGCCCTTTTGCAAGAAGCCTTGTTGGATGTATTGTTCATTTTATGGGGGTAATCAATGAAAGTAAATTTGCTTTTGTATAGGACAGGCTTAACTAGATGAGAAACTTCCAAATATTAGAAAAGGTGTTGTGCTGAACTGCAGTCCAACCAACATCACACAGCAAATCACACACACTCTGGATGTGGAAGGGGAGAGGCAACAACTTTCAAAATCAGTTTTTCTGTTTCGCTTCATTTTCTTTTGAACACTTAATGGCATCTTTAAAGGTGGCTATGGTCACACCTATTGTCACCACCAGCCTATTCGAGTCTTACTGCAGAGTCATGGAGAGATACCTCAGTGCAGCCCAGCCCATTGTCAGGCTCATAAACACCAGACAGGAATAGATGGCTACGAAATGAGAGGGCCAGGTAATCCATCCCTGTCCTGCCATGTCTGTGCCTCTCTTTGCAACTGCTATGTCAATAAAAACAATTACTTGAATTTATTTCATCAGACATAAAACCAGACATTAATCAAAGCCGTGAAAATGGATTTTATTCAGTAACTACTGACCATAGGGAAGGAGTTGAGATCAGTTCCCATTTGTGCAGAGGTGATGGCATTCTATGAGGAGAGGAAGGTGGGGGAGAGGGCAAGGTGCAGGGCACACATACAACATTACAAAAGGTTGCTTATCATAAACTTCTGCCTCATCAGGTCAGCTATATCTGCCTGCTGGCAGTATCAGAAGACAGTATTCTAACTTCCCACAGAGACTGGAAGACAGAAACTCCAGTCCTTCCCCAGGACTACGGTTTAAAGGAATGGCTTTCAGATCCTGGGGAAAGACACACTGGAGCTCCCAGGAGATACACACACATCTCAAAAGGATGGAGGAAGGATTCCCTTCTTAGTAAGTGCCTTAAGAAAGGGAGATCCTGAACCTACCATCATCAGCAGGTATTGGCTAGAGCTAAACTTAGTTCCCCTGGCAGCCTTGAGCTTTCTTGGGTAGACACTGTAATAGAAGTGCATGGTCATCTGCTGGACACTGTCTTATGCCACTACAAGCCATGATAAAATCTGGTCATCTCTTAGCCCAGAGGTTTAATCTGAATAGTTGTGTGCTGAATTTGGTGGTTCTCACTTTCCATTCCCCCATTCTATGGCCTAGATTTTACTGGATTCTATTAGATGGACAAGGAAGGCCACAGGCCATTTTCAGTGGCTTTGAGGCAGCCCAGCATATCTGTTGAGACCTGAATGAAAATAAAGAAAACGATGAGATTGAGAGTGGGCCCCACAATAGGTGTCTATTACCCATTTTCAAGAAGATGGACACAAATATTTCCAGGCAGTGTCAAAATGGAAAGTGACTTACGAAGCCAGGATGAAATTCAAACTTATATTAGCAAAGTATACAAGTTATTGATATTTTACAAAAGAAAGCCATGGAAAAATGGCAATCCACAAGTGGCAATAATAGGTAGGGATGGGGAGAAACTCCATAAGGTCAATATTAGCCTCTCTTTAAATGAAATTCTTATGTGTTGCTACTATAATTGAAAGGAAGCCAATGTTATGCTGGAATATATTAATTGTCATGGAATAAATAGGGAGGACATGATGCTAAATTTACTAGTCACTTTTATTGAGGGTATTTGTGAAGGTTAATTTTTTTTGTCAATTTGACTGGACCAGAGGATGCTAAACATATTTGGCTAAACATTATTTCTCACTGTGTCTCTGAGTGTTTCTGGACAAGGTTGGCATTTGAATCAGTAAATTGAGCAAAGCAGATTGCCCTCCTAAGTGTCAGTGGGCCTCATGCAACCTATGGAGGGCTTGAATAGAATGAAATGCTAGAAGGAAGTCATTCTGCTCCACTGTCTTTGAGCTGGGACACTAATCTTCTGCCTTGGGCCTTGGACTTGGTCTTTAACTATATTCAACTCTCCTGGGTCTAGAGCTTACTCAGTGAAGACCTTAGGCTTCACTGCTTTCGTGTGTGTGTGTGTGTGTGTGTGTGTGTGTGTGTGTGTGTGTGTCCTGCTCGTTTTCTTTCTCTGGAGAACTCAGACTAATATAGTAATATATGCCAGTTTCCTGTTTTTCTCTATGCTTTAGAAAGATGAAAAATAAATAAAACAAAATCCTGGAGGGTCCTCAGAGAAGAACAGTAAGGATTAGTAGAAGTTTTCAACATTTAGAAAGAGGCCTAAGAACAGCTTTTGTGAAAACTGTCTTTAAGAAAATAAAAGGTTGGGAAAATAATTGTTACCTTAATGTTTTCCAAGCAAAGACATGATCAAACGGAAAAAACTACTTGGGTTTTTAAAGCAAATTTTACTTTGAAATAATTCACATACAAACTTAAGAAGGCAGAGAGAAAAAGAGAGATTTCTTGTACCCCTTATTCAGCTTCCTCCAACGGTAACATCTTGGTAATATTTCCAAAACGGTAATATTTGCAAACATTGCAAATGTATTGCAAATGCCATAGCACCAGGAGATTGACATTGATACAAGCAAGTTACAGGACATTTCCATCAACACCAGGATTCATCATGTTGCCTTTTTATAACCATGATCCCCCTCTTCAGTGCTGCTCCTTAACCCCTGGCAACTACTAATCTATTCTCCATTCCTATAATTTATTCATTCCAAGAATGTTACATAACTGGAATCCTACATGTAACCTTCAGGATTGCCCTCTGTCTACTCAGCATAATTCTGTGGAGATTCATCCAGGTCATTCTGGGTATCAACTGTTTGTTCTCTTTTTTAAAAAATTATTGAGGACTATTTGATGCTCTGGATACATACCACAGTTTGTTTAACCATTCACCTCATGAAAGTTGTCTTTTGTTTCCCCAGTTTTGGCTATTAAAAACAAGGCTGCTATAAACTTTAGTATGTGGATTCCGTGTGAGCATAAGATTCTCTTTTTCTGCAATAAATGCAGGGAACGCAATTTCTATATGGTATGGTAGTTGCACATACAGTTTTAAAAGTAAAAACTATACAGATGTTCTCCAGCACAAGCTGTAACATTTTACATTCCCACCAGCAACATATGTGTGATCCAGCTTTCTTGAATTATTGACAGCACTTTATGTGGTCATGCTTTTATTTTGGCCATTCTAACAGGTATGTAGCAATTTCCCAGTGCGGTTTTAGTTAGTATATTACTAGTGGCTAATAACGTTCTCATTTCAACATATGAATTTGGGAGAGATAGCAAAATGTATCCCCTGATAATGTGTACTCTGGTGTGGTTGGGTGTTCTACAATTGTCAATTTAAGTCCCACTGGTTGATTATATTGTTGGGTTCTTCTTTATTCTTGTTGATTTTCTGTGTGGTTGTTGTATAAATTGTTGAGAAAGGGGATATTGAAGCGAACAGCTATATGTGTGGATTTGTCTAGTTCTCTGTTCACTACTCTCAATTGTTGTTGCATAGACATTTATGACTTTAGTCAGGGGAGGGGTTGGTGGATTGGTCCTTTCATCATTATACAATGTCCCTGTCTGTGTCTAATTAGTTTGTTCTGAAATATACTATATCTCTCATTAATAGAACCAATCTTGCATTTGTTTGGCTAACGTTTGCATGATATATCTTTTTCCATCCTTTTGATTTCAACTTACCTGTATCATCATATTTGAAGGTAGTCTGGTTGTAGCCAGGATGTAATTGGGTCAGGTCCATTAATCTACTGTACCAATCTGTATCTTGTAATTGGTGTACTTAGGCCGTTGATATTTAATGTGGTGATTGATATGGTAGGGCTTAAGTCAGCTACTGGAGAGGCTGAGGCATGAGAATCACTGGAACCCGGGAGGCAGAGGTTGCAGGGAGCCCAGATCTTGCCACTGCACTCCAGCCTGTGTGACAGAGCGAGTCTCTGCCTCAAAAGAAAAAAGAAATTATTGTTTCTAGTCAGGATCCAAACCCAGATTCCCTGGCTTAGGACATCAGTGCCTTATCCATTAGGCAACTGGGCCCATTCCCCATTTTTGAACGTGAGCATTCAGTGCCTTAAACTTGCCCTAGGCACCACTTCAGCTGCTTCTCACCAGTTTTGGAGTGTTATGTTTTCATTAAGTTTGAAAGTGTGATCAAGTATTGAACTTGAGTCAGTTAGAATAAGCGACCTAAACAGGAACCCGAAGGACCCCCTGAGCAGAGAGGAAGACATTGAGGCACTGAGCCAAAGGGCTGGTGAAGAAAGTGCACTAGATCAGGCCCCGCTGCTTGAGCAAAGGGCGAGCAGGGAGGGTCCCAGGGCTCCTGTTGAGGGTCAATTGCCTGTCAAAGCCAAGAGCCCTGACTGCCGGAGTGGGGAAGAGGCTCCAAGGCAGGGTCCACAGCCTGGAGGGGTGGAGTCCACATGTTCACATTCTGCCCAGCCCAGGGCTCCCTGGAGGAGGCGCATAACCCGCTGGCTGCTGCAACTTCTAGGAGCCAGAGAGTGTCAGACAGGTGAATCCCAGACTGGGGCACTGAGTTCTAGAACTGGATACCTCATGGGATGAAGCGAGATCGCTCTGCTCCGGTGTTGGTCTTCAGGGTCTTCATTTCAGGAGCAGGTGGGAGCCCTCAGCCAGGGCCTATTGTGACCTGCAGTCTTCTGGCCTGAGGGATCGCAAGTGCTTCCTGGGGCCTTTTGCCAGCAGTTTTCTGGGAAAGTGGGAAAGTCAGGATGCAGTCGAATTTCATCATCATGAGCAGCAATACACAGCTGCCCAAGGCAGCACCTAAGACTTTTGTGGATATGTCAAGGAGCGGCAATAAGCTTGTTTAGCTACAGTAGGATCAGCAGGGTCAGCAGGTTTGCATCACCATGATCGGTGGCTTTCACAGTGACCTTTTTCTTACTATTTTTTAAGAGAGGAGAGGGAAGCTGAGGGGTGGAGAGGGGGGAACCCAGCTGTATCTCAAGAAGCACAGGAGGAGTTCCATTACTACCTGAAGCCCTGCTGAGCACTGGAAACCAGGCCTGGTTTGCCCACCAGGAGTCTGATGGGAGATGAGGGGGCCAGATGAGGTGGACTTCATGTAAGCTTTAGATTCTGAAATCCCCAGCATTCTCATCTATCACGGAAATCGTGACAGGTGCACATCTACGATGTCTCTGAAACCAAGGAGGTCTTTCCTGTGAAGCCCACTTGGCTAGAGTAGGGAGGTTTCCTCATGCCCCCAGCACAATTGTGGAAATGGTCCAATGGTGGTGGAACAAAAGAAAGCAAACCTAGAAACTCAAACACTGCATGTTCTCACTCACAGGTAGGTGTTGAACAATGATAACACATGGACACAGGGAGGGGAGCATCACAAAATGGGGTCTGTCAGGGGGAAATAGAGAAGGGACAGTGAGGGGTGGGGAGTTGGGGAGAGATAGCCTAGGGAGAAATGCCAGATATAGGTGATGGGGAGGAAGACAGTAAATCACAATGTCATGTGTGTACCTATGCAACAATCTTTTATGTTCTTCACATGTATCCCAAAACCTAAAATGCAATTAAAAAAAAGAATGCCTAAAAAAAAAAAAGTGAACCTAAACCTGCATCTGCACCTGGAGCTCAGCCAAAGACCCCTTAATTCAGTTTCATGCTCTACTAATTGAGCTGTTTGGGGGCAAAAGAGAGTCCCTACACATGTCATTATCAGGAGAGCCCCTTGAGCCAGTTCAGAGATCAGGAATCAGAGGGACTCAGCTCATCACCCACTGACAGCCAAGTCTGCACTTTAGTGGTGAGGAAACTGAGGTTGGAAAAGAGAGCACGTGTTTGGCTCTGCCTCTCACTGTGCTACAGCTAGAGCAGAATGGGAAACCGCTGTTTCCTTGTAGCCTGGCCTCAATACAGCCCAGAGCAGTGGCTGGCTGGCAGAGGTGAGAGATGTTAAGCAGCAGGGCAGTGGCTGCTGGGAGTCCTACTCGGGACACCGGGAGCCACCTTCATGTGGGCTCTTGTCCTCTTAGAAATTTAATCTTTACATTCACATTTTTCCTGTGATGAGGAGACAGCTGGATTTGTCTGCTTCCCTTGGGGTCTAGTGGCTGGGATTTGGCATTTTCACTGCTGTGGCCTGGTTTGATTCCCAGTCAGGGAATGTTTTTGAGT
Source organism: Cebus imitator (assembly GCF_001604975.1). NCBI lineage: Eukaryota > Metazoa > Chordata > Mammalia > Primates > Cebidae > Cebus > Cebus imitator. The sequence goes on along the minus strand of NW_016108213.1, from coordinate 23,592 downwards.
TGTGAAATGATGTGATAGACAAACACATAGGTGGTGGTGGATAAATGCAGAATTATGTTTCCAGCAACAATATTTATAATAATAAATGCTGGGGCCAATCTTATGTTCATCACCTAGAGAGAGTTATGCAAGCTTTGGTCCCTCCATACCCTAAAAGGATATGCCATTATTTCAAACATGGCTATAGATTATGAAAATAGCCATGATTAGACCATCAATGATAATAATATTAATAATGGCTAATGCTCTTGGAACGTTTACTGTGTGTCGGGATGTGGGTTTAAGGTTTTACTGCCACGTGTCATTTAAACTTGGAATGACCCATACGGAAATGTATTTCTATTGGGCCCATTTTACAACACAGAAATGGAAGCACAGAAAACCTGAGTGACTTATTCAGAGTCACATGGCTGCCAAATGATTCTGTCTCCTCAGTCGATGGCTTTATGGACAGAAGAGTCCAAGGTTCTCTTGCTCTTCTGCTAGGATTGTCATCTTCTCAGAGACGTGCAGCCCTAACAATCAGCAACAGTGGGTGCAGCGAGGAGGGAGGGAGAGAAAGGAGGTGTGTATTGGGCTTGGGATTGGTGGGTTCTGGGGCTCCAGAGCTGAACTTTTGCCTAAAATGCACATTTTGCAAACAACATTTATTTTTCTAACAAACCCTTAAGACTTCAGGCAGGATTTTCATGATCTCACTCGAAGGAGATGGGCAACAAAGACCCCATATATCTGGACGTAGAAGATAGAAGGTCAGAAAAAATAGTCACAAGTTTAACTGTGCCTCTGTGTGGGTCAGGATGAGTAGTCTTTAGTTGTTTGCCAACGACTACCCTGATTGCTCCACAAAGAGGTACGTGGTGCCTGGAAGTCTGACTCATCACCTCAGACACCTGTCTATGATTAAACACCCCCATCACCAGGTTGTGCATTCTTACTTCTTTGTGCCATTGCATGCGTTCTAGATGCCTGAGGGCAGGGTGACACAGAGGCCAGAAGTTTCTTGGTTAGGCACGTTTCTGACTTACATGTGAGTGGGGGCCCATGTGAGTGGGGGCCTGATGCAGGAATGACAAATCTATGACACCACCCTCTGTGCTTCCCCTAACTGAAGCTGCCCCACTGCACCTGAGCCCAATCGAGGAAATGCTTGCAGGGAGGACACAAGCCGGTTTTGCTCCCACTGCCTGGTCCCTTCTTGATGCCTCCAGATGTGGGTTCTGTGGGTTAGGACTTGGTCACCATGCAGCTTCTCGCCTGGAGCAAGGCTTGGTAACGCGTGAGCACCCAATAGCTGCTTGGTGAATGAAGGTATTCCAAGGCAGGGTTCTGAAAGACATCGAGAATTCTACTGGACTTCCAACTTTTAGTCCTTTGAATAATTCAGGTAATGGGAGGATAGGAAGTTTTTTAAACCTGGGTGTTCTTTGTAACATCTATGCCAAGTCTAAAGAGCACCTTCTAGAATGAGCTGCCCTCCCTGTAAGGGGCCACCCCTCAGCTTGTGGGACTCTGCAGGCAGAGAGGAAGGTGAACCCTGAAAGGGGAAGAAAGTGGGTAAGACTGGGGGCAGCCTGGAGTATGAGAGACAGACAGACAGACCCAGGCACACACACGGCAGATGGAGAGTTGGGAAAGGCAGGGCTGGGTTGAGGAGGAATTGGGAATCAAAAGAACCTGTATGTCCAAGAGCCAGATTTAGGGTGTGAAAGTCAGAGTTCGTTTTGCTGAAGAGAGTCAACAAAAGAACCAAGGCAAGGGGAGCCAGTAACTCCAAGACTCCAGGTCTGCATAAGAGGCATGGTTAGGTGCAGGATCCTGTGGCCCCAGACATCCGTCTCCAGTGAGATGAGTTTTACAGAAAAAGAAGACAAACACCATCAGAGAATGAATCGCACAGAGGTAGTTATTATCATTCTAATTCACTCTTGCCTAGGAGGGAGAATAGTCATTAGAGCGTTTGCATCCAATAAAAGCAGAATGCAATTGCTAATATAACAGTATTAAGAGGTGTGGCCTATAAGAGGTGATTGAGTCATGAGGGTGGAGCTCTCATGAATGGATTAATGTTTTTATCATGGAAGTTAGTTCTTGAAGGAGTGAGTTTTTATAAAAGTGAGATTGGCTCTCTCTTGTGCTCTCTTTGGCATGCACTTACTTTCCCTTTCACTTTCTGCTGTGTTATGACACAGCATGAAGGCCCTTGCCAGATGCCAGCATCATGCTTTTGGACTTCCCAACTTCCAGAATCATGTGATAAATAAACTTATTTTCTTTAAAAGGAAAAAAAGGAAAGAGAAGAGGAACAAACACCTGGAAGGAGCCATTCCTTCCCCTCCTATTGGATAAGCCACTTGACAGAAAGCAGTTCAGGGTCCCTCTGGCCAGTTTTCTCTGGACTAGTTAGGTAGATCACAAGAGAAAACACTTACAATTTTTGGAAGATTTTCCAAACATCTTGGAAGTTTAGCTGTGGAATACATGTCAGAGCGGGCAGTGTCCACCATGTGCTTCTGCTGCATCTCAGTAGGGCACTACCCCACTCACTGGTCCATCAGATTCATATATGAAAACTTTGCTGTGCTGGTAAAAGCGTGAAGGAAAAGGCTCTCTCATTCAGTTGGAAAAATACATTGTAAGATAAATGGGCACACCTCTTACTGAAGTCAAACTAGAAACACATAAAGAGATGCCTTCTTCTCCCAGCAATGGTGGAGTAACAGATGGTCAATTTACTCTCTCTCTCTCTTTTTTTTTTTTTTTTGAGATGGAATCTTGCTTCCGTCACCCAGGCTGGAGTGCAGTGGTGTGAGCTGGGCTCCCTGCAACATCCGCCTCCCAGGTTCAAGAAATTCTCCTGCTTCAGCCTCCTGAGTAGCTGGGATTACAGATGTGTGCCACCACCCCTGGCTAATTTTTGTATTTTTAATAGAGACGGGGTATCACCATATTGGTCAGGCTGGTCTCAAACTCCTAACCTCATGATCCACCCACCTGGGCCTCCCAAAGAGCTGGGATTTTAGGCATGAACCACTGCGCCTAGCCTCAATTTACTCTCTTGCCTGAATCCTGGCCACTGCTCCTCTCCCCAAACAAACAGACAGACCAAATACATGAAATTACAGTTATCAAGACACTGGAAATGAGGTGACAAAGGACAGCAACCCCTGAGGGATGAGAAAGAAACAAGGTGAGCCCTACCTATTGTCCCAGCTTGCTGCCTTCAGGGAGTTCCCAGACTAGGCCCCTGGAAGGAATCTGAGGCCAGCTCCCTGGATTGAGGAGATGAAGCTGAGCCTCCATGGAAAGCGAGGCAGCTAGGGCTCATAGAATAAAGATGCAGCAGTGAGAGACATGGACCAAGAGAGAATCTGGGAAAATGGGAAGGGTCTCCCTCAGGTAGTGAGCAGCACATGCTTGTGAAGAGAACACCCAAGGCCAAGAAAGGAAAATGGTGAAAGGGTTATGAAACAGTGCCTGGTGCTCACAGGGCAGGAGATCCTACATGCTCCCACTAGCTCAACAGGACTACTTATAATCCGTGGGGCATTTGGGGAGAATTCTTAGGAAGGCCTTCCTTCAGTAGTGGGAATAATGAGTTCTATCTACACTGACCTGCCCCCAAAAAGATATCATAAAAGCATTAATCCCAAAAGGATTAATTTAATCCCAAGTCACTTAACTGGTATCCCAGAACAAGAACAACAAAAAAATAACCTGGTATTGAAAGTTTTATTGGGGATAGCATCATAGCCAGTGGACAAAAGGGAAACTTCACAATGTCTGGCATCCAGTCAAAGAAGAGCAGGCATGTAAAGGGGCAGGAGACTAGGACTCATAACTAAGAAAATAACCAATGGAAATGGAACCAGAGCTGACTTGATAGTAGAATTAGCCGAGAGGAGTTTAAAACAGTTATTATGACCATATTTCATAGGCCCAAAGAATTAAGTAGAGACATGGAACATGTAAAAATGACCCACATCAAGCTTTGGAGATGAAGACCACACCATCAGGGGTGAGGTGCTGTGCCTCATGCCTGTAATCCTAGCACTTGGGGAGGCAGAGGTGGGCAGATCACTTGAGCTCAGGAATTTCAGACCAGCCTGAACAATGGGAAAAAACCTCATCTTTATCAAAAATTACAAATAATCAGCCAGGTATGGTGGTGTGTGCCTGCAGTCCTGGCTACTCAGGAGGTTGTGGTGGGTGGATTGTTTGAGCCTGGGAGGCAGAGGTTGCAGTGAGCCAAGATGACATCATTTGCAGTCCAGCTTGGGGTACAGGGTGAGACCCTGTCTTGTAAGAAGAAAGAAAAGAAAGAAAGAAAGAAAGAGAGAAAGAGAGGAAGAAGGAAGGAAGAAGAAAGAAAGAGAGAAAAGAAACCCACAATATCACAGATAGACAATAAATTTGCTGGAAGAGATTAACAGCAGATTAAACATTGCAGAAGAAATTATTAAGGAACCTGGAACAATGAATAATTGAAAATATGCAGAATGAAACTCACAGACAACAGATTATTATTATTTTTTTAATGAGAAGACTATCAGTGAACTGTAGGGAGGACAAAAAGGCCTAATTTATGAGTTAAGAGAGTCCCTGGAAAGAAGGGAGGAGGAAAGAAACCATTTTATTTCTTTCTTCTTTATTTTTATTAGGGGTGGGATCTCACTATGTTGCCCAGGCTGATCTCAAACTTCAGGCCCCACTCTGACACCTCCTGACTCGACCTCCTAAAGGTGTGAGCCTCTGTACCTGGCCCATTTCTGAAGAAGTAATAGCTGCAAAGTTCCCAATCATAATGAAAATTAAAAATCCAGTGACCAAAGGAGCTGAGAAAACTGAAACACAAGACACATGAAGAAAACCACTCCTAGATACATCATGATAACATTGCCTGAATCCAGCCAGAAGAAGACACTACATATGCAGGAGCAAAAACGAAGATGGCATCAGCTTTCTTTCTGCTTTTGCCAGCCTCTACCAGGAGCAGCAATACCCATGAGCAGACAGCGAAGCAGAATCTTTAACGTACTGAGGGTGGGGGACGTTAACCTAGAATACTATACCAGAACAAATGTGTTTCCAAAACTGGAAGTGAAACAAGGACATGTAGTGACATACAAAAGCTGACCAAATTCACTTTGAGCTGACCCACACTACAAGAAACATCAAAGGGATCCTCCAGGTGGAAGGAAACTGATACCAGATGAAAATCCACATCCACACAAGGAAATGAGCATCAGAAATGGGTCACTACATTAGTTACTATTTTTTATTTTGTAAACCTCTTTTGTAAAAGTTTGACTATTTAAACAAAAGCAATACCAATGGGTTGTGGGGTTTATAAAATATGTAAAAGCAAAGTGCACATCGGTGATAGCGTCAAGGCCAGAAGGCGAGGTATGAGATCACTTGAAGGTTGACTGTGGTAAGTTAAAAATGTATGCTATAAGCCCTAAGGCAATTACTAAAATAACAAAAGAAAGAGTTCTAGCTAATGAGTCAACAGAGAAGAGAGAATGGAATGATATGAAAACTGTCTGAACGCTATGATAGAGTAATTGCTCTTTCTGTAGTGATTGCACCTCTGTCCCACAGAAATACAAAACTACCACAAACAACTGTACAAGGATGACTAGAGCATTATATGTAATCGAAAAATCTTAGAACCAATTTAACTTCAAAAGCATATGGAGCCGGGCATGGTGGCTCATACCAGCACTTTGGGAGGCTGAGGCAGGTGGATCACAAGGTCAAGAGATTGAGACCATCCTGGTCAACATGGTGAAACCCTGTC
>NW_016108213.1:10488-17554 GCF_001604975.1 Cebus imitator | reverse complement strand
AAACATAAATAAATAAATAGAGACAGAGACAGAGAAGACTTTGTCAAATGAAATTAAGGAATGGGTCTTCCCAGAATCCTAGTGGGCCTTGATTTACGTCTTCATGTTCTACAGGAGGCACAAAGGGGAGGGGGGTAAAGTAGGTCTCGCTCTGCCTTTCCATGAGAGGATGTGCTAGATAGAAGAAAGCTGCCCGTGGTTTAAGGATTTTTCAAATGCAGGAGACACTCCAAGAAAAGCCTCAAACCACCCACCTCCAGCATTGGAAACAAGCACGCCAACTGGCTGCACAACACAGAAGGTCGAAGTGTGCTCAGGCAACACCATGCAGAGCCAGCCCCATGCAATGCTAGCAGAGCCACCACCTTTTGTAGAACAATTGTGCAGTCTTCAAAGCCTCGGAAAACAGGAGAGATGCATTTTGCTGGCTTATGTTGAAACCAGTGCATTGGGTGATTCCAAATCTAAAAGGGCAGCTGAATGGCCTTCGCCTGGTCCTGCTCCTAGTCAGGGCTAGTGTCAGGGCCAGCATCCTGGGAAACACCCACGTTCATGACTCCCTTCCCTGACTCAACTGGCATCAGTCGGTGATACAGGAGAAAGGGTGAAAAGCAGAAATGCAGAGAGGTGGGAGAGAAGCAGAGGAGGTGTGGATGAAGACAGGGAGACCTCCTGGGAGAGGCAGGTACAGGGAGGCCTAGGCTGCAGTGGAGGAGATGAGAATTTTGTTCTCATCACCTGTGAAAATTGGGGGGAAGGGAGGGAAAAGCAGGGCAGGCAGGAAAGGAAGAAAAATGTGAGTTCCCCATGGTGGTCTTGAAACAAAGCTGCCTAATAATCAAAATCTATTGACGTCAACAGTACTAGAGCAAGCTCAGGTGTTGTCACTTGGCCAGTGGTTTGCTGTGATGGTACAGTGGCTAGTACTCTGCATTGTGGCCGCAGCAGCCTCGGTTCAAACCTGAGTTAAGGCAGTGTTGTTTTTCTTGGCCATCAACTCCCTTTTAATCCTCAAACCAAGGGTGTCAGGGGATGGGAAAGAGACCTCACAGCTCACTAACCTGGGAAGAAGTCCAAGGGAAACCCTGCCTGGCACAGCAAATAACCCAATCATCTGTCTTGGTGGCTTACATAAAGCCAATGGTGTGCTCAGAACTGGTTTTCTGGTCTCTGGGTTTGTTATACATGAAAGGACACAAGCTTTTAATAACTTTGAACTCCAAACTCTGTGTCATGATCTACACTGGCTTGTCTGTGTGCCCCATCACCAAGTTTGTAAGCTAACAGGAAAGCTTGGGGAAAGGCAATCTCATGCAAGGAGACTTTCCACCTCCACTCCACCACATAGGAATGGACCTTGGGCCTGGAGCACTTCCTTCCCAAGAGGTAAGGAGTCCTCACAGCCTGTGCTGGACTCGCCTCTTAGTGTGAGAATATCTTTCCCTAGATCAGACTCAGTATGCACCCCATTGTTCCACTTAAACGTGGGCATCAACCCCACTGCTGTATCTGCCCCCTTGAGGAAGGGTGAGCCCTTCTTTCTGTTTCTCAAGAGGATGTGTATGCAGGCCAAATAGCCCTGCTGCACCCAGAGGGACCTGCTGGCCATGGGACCAACAGCCATGATGAAAGAGGACCCCACTCCATCTCCTCTCTGTGTGAATGAAGTGTTGTTCTTCTGTCCAGTGCTTGACTGCATTGTATTTTCCTTAGTGACTCTGATATCAAGGCCAGGCTCAGAAGTGTTCAGCCTTATACTCCCGCTGATAGGAAACAGTTGCCACTTGCTGGACAAGACGAATGAATATTCTTGTGTGGGTATTTTTGTGAACACATGCATTCATTTCAAGTAGTGGAATTGTTGGGTTGTTAGGTGAGTATAGGGTTAACTTTACTACAAATGGCCAATGGGCTTTTCCAGAATCGTTTCTCATCACCAAGGAGAGTTCCACAAGCTGCACATGCTTGACAGCATGTGGTGGTTGCTGCCTTTTAAATACACCCGTGCTGGTGGATGTGAACCCTTGACCCGTAGGTAACATTTGTCTTCTAAACACTAGTGAGTGTCTTAGTCTACGAGCAGGCATCTATTTTTGTCACTCAGATTACACTACATGCCTCCTGGACTGGGTACCTGGCAAGCTCTGAAGCCCTTGACTCAAAGAAACAGATGGCTCAAGAGATCCCCTTGCCTCAGCCTCCAAGTAGCTGGGATTTCAGGCACACACCACCACACTCAGCTACTTAAAATTTTTTTATTTTTATTTTTGGTAGCAACGAAGTCTCATTATGTTGCCCAGACTTGATTCCAAATTTTGATAGCATGCCAGAAAATTGTGAATTTTGCCTTGTTGATTTTTGGATATTTTTGTGATCCTACAAATTTTGAGTTTTGTTTAGGGATGCAGTCACGTTGCTGGAAAGCAGTTTGAACTTTTCAGGTCTTGCATTTCTGATTTTTTAGGGGGTCCACAGAAGTGCCCGGTCTAGGGGTAATAAGCTCCTACTACTCAGTCAAAACCTTTCTGAGTTCTCTGCCCTTGTCTTGTGAATTCTGAGGCATTCTTATTCTACTCTGCTTTTTGGAAATAGATGCCATTCCACCCCTGTGTGAGTGCCAGACTCTATTCCCTCCCATCTTTTCAAATGGTTTTTCCTCTAATAGACCCAGGTATTTTTTCTCATATGTCTCAGCACTGTGCTGCATGCCAGCTGTCATGCTCTGCAGTTATTCCTGATTCACTTCCCTTGCTCCCTCTGCCCTCCTCTCTCTATGGGCTCTATGATACCGCAGCTTCCCTGGACTCTCACCTCAGCGTCCTCAACACAAAGAGCCCATTCAGATCCTCTTCACTTTCCCCTCCCTGTGCCTGATGTGGAAACCTTCTCAAGGCAGTAAGTTAGGCCAATTATAGGGTTCTCATGTCTGGTGCCAGTTTTTCAGGGACCAGTGACCTGTCCTTTTTTTGCCTCATGTTTATTACCTTGAAAATATTCCTTCTGTGGTTTTTGGCCCATTTTATATTTTTTCTTAGTTGTTTCATGTAGGGCTGCTAAATGCTATTCCTTTTACTTCACAGGAATTGCAGCAACTCTATTTTTAGAAATAGAAACTGGAAAATGTTATGCATGTGCCTGTGCAACAATCTTACATGTTCTTCACATGTACCCCAAAACCTAAAATGCAATTAAAAAAAAGAAAGAAAATGTTAATCTAGATTCTAAATAGGAAATTATAGAGTGCTCAACGTATTTCCTACTATGTGAAATAATGACATAAGAAAACTCTTAGTTCCTTGCTAGATGTGGTGGCTCACATCTATAATCCCAGCACTTTGGGAGGCCAAGGAAGGTGGATCACGAGGCCAGGAGTTAGAGGCTGGCCTGGACAAGATGGTAAAACCCTGTCTCTACTAAAAATACAAAAAATTATCCAGGCATGGTGGCATGTGCCTGTAATCCCAGCTACTCAGGAGGCTGGGTGGAGAATTGCTTAAACCTGGGAGGCAGAGGTTGCAGTGAGCTGAGATCGCCCCACTGCACTCCAGCCTGAGGTACAGAGCCAGACTCTGTCCAACAAACTGAAGAAAGAAAGAAAAGAAAACCCTTGGTTCCTGTATTTAACAGTCACTTTTCCATTTCTAACAACAGTTTCTGCTTGTCCCTATATAGGGGAGTGTGGGAGCCCCTCGTCCCATTCCCCAAGAGCTGAGCAGATGTTCCTGTGAGGTCTGTGTTGAAAACCTGTCCTTTGGGAGATGTGCCTCTTGAAGAGCATGTCAGCCCTAATCATGGTTACACTCCCAAAGGGTCTCCACAGGAAGGATGTGCAATGACTCCAAAGTGGCCAGGTGGGTAGTCTCAGCCTCCTCTGAGCTCTCTGTGGGATCTAATGGGTAATACTGGGAGAGAAACCACATTTACTGGACCTGTGAGCTGTAACCCAGACCTTGAATGAGATGTAAAGAATATCAGACCCTCTGCCAGGTCCTTTGCTGTTTTGCTTCAAAGGAAGCCCGAGAAAGAGCAAGCCTTCCATTCAGAGGATCTTTCCCTCCCTGTTGTGAGAAAACGTTAATGTACAAAGCAGGGGAAACGGCAGTGGGTATTGTTTTCATGTTAGTGCATCCAGGATCAAAGTTGAGAAGCAAGAGGACCAGGAGGAGGAGCAGGGAGCAGGACAAGAGAGCTACACATACCCATGTATACCCACATCCGCATTAAAGATGGAAACTAACTGCACATCAAAACCAGAAAAGTACGTATGTGTGTATACCATGAACAAACAAAGAAAAGTACAAAAATACAGAACTCCAAACCAGAAGTAAAAGAGAACAGCATTGTCAGAGAAAAATTACCTCTTGATATTAGATGAAGAAGTTTATCAAGAAAATTTACAAAACAGAACTAGATAATTTGAATTCTGTAAAATTAGACAGAAATCCCACGCTCCAGGGTCAGGTCATATTCCAGAAAGAGGGAGAACAGTAGGCTAAAAATGAATTGGAATTCCATTTGAAAAAGAAAATTTTAAAAGCCTCTTTCTACTAGTTAGTTAATAAAAAGAATAACCTGACTATGCCTGGAAGGAACAACAATTAACAATTCAGGGAACAAAATAAAAGGAGGGAGTGTATGGACATCTGTAGGATAAAAAAAAAAAAAAAGCCAGGGCATGGTTTGCCACGTTCTCTTTTCCCTCTTCCAAGAGCAGAGAGAGCACGGAGTGAGGTGCACAAGGAGCAGTCTCAGCAGATCCAGGTGGGATGCATAACATGGCAGAGAAATCCACCTTGTGCTGCTGAGAGACACTGCGCCTTGGGGTCAGTGTCACCTAACTGATAGCCTGGACTGACTGATCCCTGTGTGTGACCGGAGGTAGAGATTTCAGTGAGCTGAGATCACGCTATTGCACTCCACCTGGACGACAGTGAGAGACTCCATCTCAAAAAACAAAAAGTACACTTACTTGCCTCAGCAGTGAAGATTACTTACTTGTTATAATAATATAAATACTGCCTATCATTTAACTAACATCATGATTTAACTATAATAAAAGAGAGAAGTGGTGGCAGAAAGATAACGTAATTTTCATCTAGTGGAAGTCAATACATAATATCTGAAATTAACAAATCATGAATTAACAGTATCAGCATGTTTAGAAATATGGAGGTAAATGTCAGAACAATTAAAGGAATCATATCTGGGGAGCAGGTTTGGGGTGGCACAGGGATCTGCTGTTTGGGTTTAAAACATCTTAGTACCATTTTTATTTTTATTTTTTTAATTGCATTTTAGGTTTTGTGGTACATGTAAAGAACATGCAAGATTGTTGCATAGGTACACAAATGGCAGTGTGATTTGCAGCCTTCCCCCTCTTCACCTATATCTGGCATTTCTCCCCATGTTATCTCTTCCCACCTCCCCAACCCCCGTCCCTCCCCCATTTCCCCCCAACAGACCCCAGTGTGTAGTGCTCCCCCCACTGTGTCCATGTGATCTCATTGTTCAACACCCGCCCGTGAGTGAGAACATGTGGTGTTTGATCTTCGGCTCTTGTGTCAGTTTGCTGAGAATGATGGTTTCCAGGTTCATCCATGTCCCTACAAAGGGCATGAACTCATAATTTTTGATGGCTGAACAATATTCCATGGTGTATATGTACCACATTTTCCCTGTACAGTCTATCATTGATAAGCATTTGGCTTAGTTCCAGGTATTTGCTATTGTAAACAGTGCTGCAATGAACATTCGTGTGCATGTGTCCTTATAGTAGAATGATTTATAATCCTTTGGATGTATACCCAGTAATGGGATTGCTGGGTCAAATGGAATTTCTATTTCTAGGTCCTTAAGGAATCGCCACGCTGTCTTCCACAATGGTTGAACTAATTTACACTCCCAAGAACGTGTAAAAGTGTTCCTATTTCTCCACATCCTCTCCAGCATCTGTTGTCTCCAGATTTTTTAATGATCGCCATTTTAACTGGCATGAGATGGTATCTCAATGTAGTTTTGATTTGCATTTCTCTAATGACCAGTGATAATAAGCATTTTTTCATACGTTTGTTGGCCTCATGTATGTCTTCCTTTGTAAAGTGTCTGTTCGTATCCTTTGCCCACTTTTGAATGGGCTTGTTTGTTTATTTCTTGTAGATATGTTTTAGTTATTTGTAAATTCTGGATATCAGCCCTTTGTCAGATGGGTAGACTGAAGAAATTTTTTCTCATTCTATTGGTTACCAATTCACTCTACTGACTTTCTTTTGCTGTGCAGAAGCTGTGGAGTTTGATTAGGTCCCATTTGTCTATTTTGGTTCTTGTTGTCAATGCTTTTGGTGTGTTGGTCGTGAAGTCCTTGCCTACGCCTATGTCCTGAATGTTTTGCCTAGATTTTCTTCTAGGGTTTTTATGGTCTTAAGTCTTATGCTTAAGTCTTTAATCCATCTGGAGTTAATTTTAGTGTAAGGTGTCAGGAAGGGATCCAGTTTCTGCTTTCTGCACATGGCTAGCCAGTTTTCCCAACACCGTTTATTAAACAGGGAATCCTTTCCCCATTGTTTGTTTTTTTCAGGTTTGTCAAAGATCGGATGGTTGTAGATATGTTGTGTTGCCTCCGAGGCCTCTGTTCTGTTCCATTGGTCTATATCTCTGTTTTGGTACCAGTACCATGCTGTTTTGAGTACTGTAGCCTTGTAGTATAGTTTGAAGTCTATTAGTGTGATGCCTCCCTCTTTGTTCTTTTTCCTTAGAATTGACTTGGCTCTGCAGGCTATTTTTGGTTCCATATGAAGTTTAAGATGGTTTTTTCCAGTTCTGTGAAGAAGGTCATTGGTAGCTTGATGGGAATAGCGTTGAATGTGTAAATTACTTTGGGCAGTATGGCCATTTTCATGATATTGATTCTTCCTAACCATGAACATGGAATGTTTCTCCATCTGTTTGTGTCCTCTCTTATTTCATTGAGCAGTGGCTTGTAGTTCTCCTTGAAGAGGCCCTTTACGTTCCTTGTTAGTTGTATTCCTAGGTATTTTATTCTCTTTGTGGCAATTGTGAATGGAAGTTT
>NW_016108213.1:7643-9133 GCF_001604975.1 Cebus imitator | reverse complement strand
GGGTTCAGGCAATTCTCCTGCCTCAGCCTCCTGAGTAGCTGGGATTACAGGCATGCGCCACCATGCCCAGCTGATTTTTTGTATTTTTAGCAGAGAAGGGGTTTCACTATGTTGACCAGGATGGTCTCGATCTCTTGACCTCGCGATCCACCCGCCTTAGCCTCCCAAACTGCTGGGATTACAGGCGTGAACCACCGCACCTATCTCCTTTAGCTCTTTCAATTTTGATTTTAGGGTTTCAATTTTAGATCTCTCCTTGCTTGTCATGTGGGCACATATTGCTATATATTTTCGTCTAGAGACTGCTTTAAATGCGGTTCTGAGTTAGATTCTGCATTCTGAGTTCTAACTCTATTGTGGTGTGGTCTGAGAGACTGTTTGTTATGATTTCCCTTCTTTCCAATTATGTGGTCAATTTTGGAGTAGGTGTGATGTGGTGCTGAGAAGAATGTATATTCTGTGGATTTGGGGTGGAGAGTTCTGTAAATGTCTATTAGGTTTACTTGTTCCAGGTCTGAGTTCAGGTCCTGGATATCCTTGTTAATTTTCTGTCTAGTTGATCTGTCTCATATTGACAATGGGGTGTTAAAGCCTCCCACTATTATTGTGTGGGTGTCTAAGTCTCTTTGTAAGTCATTAAGAACTTGTTTTATGTATCTGTGTGCTCCTATATTGGGTGTGTACATATTTAGGATCGTTAGCTCTTATTGTTGCATTGATCCTTTTACCATTATGTGGTGTCCTTCTTTGTCTCTTTTGATCTTTGTTGCTTTAAAGTCTATTTTATCAGAGATGAGAATCGCAACTCCTCCTTTTTTTTGCTCTCTATTTGTTTGGTAAATCTTCCTCCATCCCTTTATTTTGAGCCTTTGTGTATCCTTGCATGTGAGATGGGTTTCCTGGATACAGCACACCGGTGGGTTTTGGCTTTTTATCCAATTTGCCAGTCTGTGTCTTTTGATTGGGGCATTTAGTCCATTTACATTTAGGGATAATATTGTTATGTATTAATTTGATACTGCCATCGTGATGCTAGCTGGCTGTTTTCTTTTTTAGTTGATGCAGATTCTTGATTGTGTTTATGCTCTTTACCATTTGGTATATTTTTGGAGTGGCTGGTACTGGTTGTTCCTTTATATGTGTAGAGCCTCTTTCAGGAGCTGTTGTAAAGCAGGCCTAGTGGTGATGAAATCTCTGAGTACTTGCTTGTTTGCAAAGGATTTTATTTTTCCTTGCCTTAAGAATCTTAGTTTGGCTGGATAGGAGATTCTGGGTTGAAAGTTCTTTTCTTTAAGGATGTTGAATATTGGCCCCCACTTTCTTCTGGCTTGTAGGGTTTCTGTTGAGAGATCTGCTGTGAGTCTGATGGGCTTCCCTTTGTGGGTAACCCGACCTTTCTCTCTGGCTGCCCTTAGTATTTTCTCCTTCATTTCGACCCTGGTGAATCTGACGATTATGTGCCTTGGGGTTGCTCTTCTTGAGGAATATGT
>NW_016108213.1:0-6488 GCF_001604975.1 Cebus imitator | reverse complement strand
GTTTGTGGTGTTCTCTGTATTTCCTGGACTTGAATGTTTGCCTGCCTTGCTAGGTTGGGGAAGTTTTCCTGGATAATATCCTGAAGAGTATTTTCCAGCTTGGATTCATTCTCTTGGTCACATTCCGGTACACCTATCAAACGTAGATTAGGTCCTTTCACATTTCTTGGAGACTTTGTTCTTTCCTTTTTACCGTTTTTTAACTATTCTTTTCTTCTCGTTTTATTTCATTGAGTTGATCTTCGACCTCTGATATCCTTTCTTCTGCTTGGTCAATTCGGCTGTTGAAACTTGTGCATGCTTCGCAAAGTTCTCGTGTTGTGTTTTTCAGCTCCATCAGTTCACTTATATTCCTCTCTATGTTGTCCATTCTCAGCATTATGTCAAATCTTTTTTCAAGGTCCTTAGTTTCTTTGCATTGGGTTAGAACATGTTCTTTTAGCTCACTGTATTTTCTTATTACCCACCTTCTGAAGTCTGATTCTGTCATTTCATCACACTCCTTCTCCATCCAGCCTTGTTCCCTTGCTGGTGAGGAGTTGTGATCCCTTGTAGGAGGAGAGGTGTTCTGGTTTCGCTTGTTTTCATCCTTTTTGTGCTCGTTTCTTCCCATCTTTGTGGGTTTATCCACCTGTTGTCTTTGCATTTACTTACTTTCAGATTCGGTCTCTGAGTGAACTTCCAGTTTGTGGAGGCTGAAGTTACTTCTTTTTCTTAGCTTTCCTTCTAACAGTCTGGCCTCTCTGCTGTAGGACTGCTGAGGTCCACTTCAGGCCCTGCTTGCTGGGGGATCACCTGCAGCATTTGCAGAACAGTAAGGGTTGCTACCAGTTTCCTCTTCTGCTATCTTTGTCCCGGAAGGATGCCCACCAAATGTCAGTCTCTTCTCTCCTTTATGAGGTGACTCTTTGGATATATGGGGGTCAGGGAGCTGCTTGAGGATACAGTCTGTCCTTTATTGGAGCTCAAGTCCTGAGCTGTGAGCTCCGTTGTTCATTCAGAGTTGCTGGGCAGGTACTTTTAGGTCTTCTGCAGCAGAACTCATAAACTCCCCCCCTTTTTTTTTTTCCCCAGGTGCTCTGTCCCAGGGAGTTACGGCTTTATTTATGAGTTTCCATTGTGCTGCTGCCTTTTTTTCTTTCTTTCAGGGCTGCCCTTCCCTGCGAGGAGGCAGCCTAGTCACTGTCTGCCTGCAGAGGCTTTGCTGAGCTGCTGTGGGCTTCAGCCAGCTGCCCTGTGATCTTCCCTGTAGTCCTGTTTATATGGGTTTAGTTAGAACTGCCTTGGCAATGGTGGCCTGCCTCTGTTGTGGCGGACTCTCTCTGTAGTGGCAGGTTGGCTCGGCAACAGCGGGTTGCCTCAGCAACAGTGGGCTGCCTCAGCGATGGTCCGACTGCCTCTGTAGTGGTGAAGTGTCTCAGTAATGGCGGATGCCCCACCCCCCGCCAGAGCCAGACCATCCCTGGTTCAGCTGTGCTTGCTGTGAAACTCTCAACCCAGAGCATTTTCAATTACTGGTGTTTTTGTTTTTTTTTTGTGGATAGGGGGTGGGACCAACCGAGCCTGATCACCTGGCTCCCTGACTTAGAGTCTTTTTTTTGTTGTTGTTGTTGTTGAACAGTCGACTCTCTCCCAGTGTTCCTGTCCCCTGTTGAAAAGGTGCCGGGATCTCCCGTGCTGCGACTCACTGAGCCAGCTGAACACAGTGGTACTGAGATTCCTGGTGGCTTTTTTGCCCAGGAATCTCCCGGCCTGCCTTGCTATTTCGGATGAATGGGCGACTCTGCCATCTCAGGGCTCCAATCACAAGCTAAGAGGACACCCAGTCCAGTGTCTTTTGTACAGAGAACCACCGCACCAGGGCGTGGGCAAAGCAGCTGTGCTGGCCGAAACAGCTGCACTGGCAAACCGTGGGTCTCCTCCGCCTGGGAATCTCCTGGTCTGTGGGCAATAAATATCCATCTGGAAATGCTGCATCCATGCACCCTCTGCACTTTCACTGGGAGCTGCAATCCTGAGCTGTTCCCAGTTGGCCATCTTCCCCCAATCTCCTTAGTATCATTTTTAAAGGAGTTAAAGGAGGATCACCATACATAACTTTATAAAAATTAATTTAAAAATATAAGTTTGCCAAACAAATGAAAGGATTGAAAAGTAAGATGAATGAATGAAAATGTTAATTTGTTTCGGGGAAGAAAGAGTAGGCATTTTTTCTTTATAATTTAGTTTCAATATGAAATTATATAACATTTTAAATAAAACAAAAAAAAGTGTTTGGGTTCTTCTTTGGCTATTGCTAAGACATATCTTGTCTAACAAATTCTTTAAAGGAGATAAAGGAGAATCACCATACATAACTTGATAAAAATTAATTTAAAAATATAAGTTTGCCAAACAAATGAAAGGATTGAAAAGTAAGATGAATGAAAATGTTAATTTGTTTTGGGGAAGAAAGAGTAGACATTTTTTCCTTATAATTTAGTTTCAAATTCCTTTCCAACAGTCATCCCTAATTTCAAATCATCTATTATTATTTTTTTTTTTGAGACAGGGTCTCACTCTGTTGTACAGTGGCATGCTTAGGGCTCAGTGCAGTGTTGATCTCTTGGGCTCAAGAGATTCTCTCACATCAGCCTCCTCAGTAGCTGGGACTAGAGGCATGCACCACCACACCTGTCTGTTTTGTATTTTTTGTAGAGATAGGGCTTTGCCATGTTGCCCAGGCTAGTCTTGAACTCCTGGGCTTAAGTGATTCGCCTCCCTCTGCCTCCCAAAGTGCTAGGATTACAGGCGTGGCGGTGCTGCCCATTCTTTACAAACAGCAGGATCAGAACATTATCTGTGAGCTACCTGCTTGTGAATGGCATTACGTGAGGCATCCTGCAGAAAGTAGAGGGGGATTGTCATGACAATGAAGGTGACAACAGCTGATGTTTATTCAGCTCCTCTTTTGTGCAGGCATAATGGTAAGCACTTTGTACACATACCTCATTTGAGCTTGACAACAATCCTATGAGCCAAGCACCATTATTCTGACAGTACTGCTGAAAAAACTAAGAACCAGGGAGGTTAGGTAAATGTCCCGAGGTCTCACAGAGCTGGCACTTGCACGATGCAGTTTTGCTCCAGAATATAAGATCTTAATCACTGCTATCTTGTCTCTTTAAATAAAAAAAAGACAAGGGTGTAGTGGCTCATGCCTGTAATTCCAGCACTTTGGAAGGCCGAGGTAGGCAGATCAGGAGTTCAAGACCAGCCTGGCCAACATGGTGAAACCCTGTTTCTACAAAAATAAAAAAATAAAAAATTTGGCCTGGTGTGGTGGTTCATGCTTGTAATGCCAGCATTTTGGAAGGTTGAGGTGGGTGGATCATTTGAGGTCAAGAATTCGCAATCAGCCTGGCCAACATGGTGAAACCCAGTCTCTACTAAAAATACAAAAATTAGCTGGGCACAGTGGTGCATGCCTGTAATCCCAGCTACTTGGGAGGCTGAGGCAGGAGAATTCCTTGAGCCTGGGAAGTGGAGGTTGCAGTGAGCTAAGGTCACGCCACTGCACTCCAATATGGGCAAAAGAGTGAGACCCTGTCTCAAAAAAATAAATGAATAAAATAAATAAATTAGCTGGGCATCTTGGCTCACACCTGTAATCCCAGCACTTTGGGAGGCTGAGGCGGGCGTATCACCTGAGGTCAGGAGTTCTGGATCAGCCTGACCAACAAGATGAAATCCCATCGCTACTAAAAATAACAAAAATCAGCTCAGTGTCATGGTGCATGCCTGTAGTCCCAGCTCCTTGGGAGGCTGAGGCAGGAGAAGCACTCGACCTGGGAGCTTGCAGTGAGCCGAGATCATGCCACTGCACTCCAGCCTGGGCAACAGTGACTCTCCATCTAAAGAAAAAAAAGAAAAAAAAAAGCCCATAAATTAGCTGGTTGTGGTGGTGGGTACCTGTAGTCCCAGTGACTCTGGTGGCCCAGGCACAAGAATTGCTTGAACTCGGGAGGTGGAGGTTGCAGTAAGCCAAGATTTCACACCACGGCACTCCAGCCTGGGTGACAGAACCAAGCTCTATCTTAATCAATCAGTTCATCAATAAGAGACACCTCCAATAGTGGGCTTTGAACTTACAAGCACAGCCTGCACTCATTCTCAGCTTAGCACTCACTAGCTGTGCGACTTTGGGCCAATGACCTAGCCTCTCAAAAGCAGGTTCATCCTGCCAACGTTGTGAGCTGCTGTAAGCATGGGATGAAAGGATGCTTGTGAAGCACCGGCACAGTGCCTGGCACAAAGAACATAACTTTGTGGACTTTGGAAGATTGGCATGATGAAAGTGTCTTCTGGCAAGCAGAAGATAAAGGGGTTTAACTGAGCACTTATTCTACAGCCACAAGTCGCGAACCACAAACGCTCAGGACAAAGACTGTAATGAAACACACATCCTGTCTGTGAACTTATGTGTTAACATTCACCCTGGCCAACTCTTACGTTGCTGCTGTCTTTCCTATGGGAGTTCCTCCAGGCTGGTGGTCATGGGAAACCTGCATGAAGCCTAGGCATGGGGCAGGCTAACCACAAGGAAATGCACAGGGAAATGCAATTATTGATGGTTTCTCCTGTATTGATTTCTGTGGGGAAATCGGTCTTCTGGGTTTTGAGGTACTAACCCCAGGCAGCTGGCACCAGTGCTAAGGTGAGTCTTAGCCTGCCACTACTTTCCAAGCATAGCTGACCGATTTTTCCTTCATTCATGCATTCGTTTGTTCAGTCAACACATATTGATCGAGCCTCTGCATCCTGTGCTTCAGCCCAGAGCTAGGGAGAGAACAGGTGTGCAGAAGCCTCCTCCCTATCTGAGGATAGTCATGGAGGGCTAAATCTAACTGGGCTTTGGACAAACACTTATATTATGGAAAGTGGCATGGGCTTACTTTGAGAAGGCTCACCCAGTCCTGCCTTTGTGGAAATGAGGGAACCTAGGCCCAGGCAGCCTCAAAACTTGAGACTGCAGAGACAGTAAGTGCAATGTCACATGCAAACCCAGGTTCTCTGGGGGCCACCTCTGTGGCCTTCCCTCCACTCACTGTATTGCATTGCATCCACTAAAACACCAATGAGGGAGAGAAATTTGAGGGGTGTGTTTTCTTTCTTTCTTTCTTTTTTATGAGACAGTCTCACTCTGTCGCCAGGTGCCAGGCTGTAGTGTAGTGGCACTATCTCAGCTCACTGCAATCTCCGCCTCCTGGGTTCAAGCAATTCTCCTGCCTCAGCCTCCAGAGTAGCTGGAACTACAGGCATGCGCCACCACACTCAGCTAAGTTTTGTATTTTAGTAGAGACAGTGTTTCACTATGTTGGCCAGGATGGTCTCCATCTCTTGACCTCCTGATCCGCCCACTTTGGCCTCTCAAAGTGCTGGGATTCCAGGAGTGAGCCACTGGGCCCGGACCATTTTCTTTCTTTTTAAAAGAATTAGTTGGTGGATCCCAGAGCTGTCTGTCCCTGGAGACGAGCTGTCTGTGAGTCAGGTGTATGCAGATCGGTGTGAGAGGAAGGACGAGAACAAGAGACTGCAGATAAATACGAACAGTAAGTGTCACTCTCCAGTCCTCCCCGTAGCCAGGCTGTGTTTCTGCTCCTGACTGGCAGTTGCTTCACTGTGCAGTGAAATAGCCCAGCTCCTAAGCCACACACAGGGGAGTCCTATCCCCACTTCAGGCATCTTTTCTAAGGGTCCTATTACACAGACACTCCATTCCGGCCACACACCATACCCTGTCCCACCTAAGGGCCGTGGCTCAGGCCCTTTCTACCACCTGGAATGCTCCTGTTACTCCCACAGGGCTGCCCAAATGACTTTTCCATGAAGGACACCTCAGATGGAAGTCATTTTTCTTTTCCCTGGAATTCTATACACTTAGCAATTGTGCAAGCAGCTTGGTACAGGCTGCCTTGCTATCCAGTTCCTAACTTCAAGCCTTGTTCCTCCCCTAGGGAGGTCTCTAGGGTCCCTAGTTAGGTCTCTGAACATTAGGGTTCCCATCTTTAGAGTTCCAGTTCCCAGCATTGCACCTTGTACTTTGCAGGCACTGGACCAATGGTTGTCAATCCAGGCATATAAACCCTTCATATCAGAATGCTTCCTACACAGCCTGCAGGAGGGACCACCTGAGCAGAATTCTCCCTGCTTTGCCCATCAGTGGAAGTCACAGGACATTTTTCAACACCATTCACCTTAAAAACTTTTTTTTTCCTGCAAAATAGTAACTCACCTTCCATCCTCTTTTGGTAAATCATTCACAAAATTAGATAACGAGAAATATCCCTTTGTTTCACATCCTCTGACTCAGATACTGAGCATTATTCCCTGTGGTCTGTGGTGGTGGTGGAGGGAAGGAAAGAGGAGAGCTTGGCGGTGCAGGGGAGAAGACTATACTGTGGAGGGACACAACATTTTGCTGTTTTTTCTCTCTTTTTTTTTTTTTT